>NC_135577.1:77195000-77380000 GCF_965152235.1 Eretmochelys imbricata
CCCACTGTCCTGCTGGTAATAGCTTATCTAAAGTAATCGTCTAATGGCCTAACCTGACGATTACTTTAGATAAGCTATTACCAGCAGGACAGTGGGGTGGGAGGAGGTATTGTTTCATATTCTCTGTGTATATATAAAGTCTGCTGCAGTTTCCACGGTATGCATCTGATGAAGTGAGCTGTAGCTCACGAAAGCTCATGCTCAAATAAATTGGTTAGTCTCTAAGGTGCCACAAGTACTCCTTTTCTTTTTAAAAAATAAATGAAATCCCCAGTCAGTGCAGGGTCCCCTTGTAGTAGGCGTTGCACAAACGCATTATAAAATAATGTATTCAGTGTAGAAGATGCAGTTTCAGAAGTAGATTCTTGATTCTGGCACTGACTCAACACTCATTATTGTTGTTATTTACCTGTGTTGTAGTAGCACTCCACAGATCCCAGTCAGGCCACATTGTGCTGGGCATTGTACAAGCACATTTGAAAAGACAATTCAAGCCTCACACTTATGTGACGTTGGGCAGGTATGTTGAGCCTGGTTCAACCTCCAATGAAGCCAACAGCAACCTTTCCATTGACTTCAGTGGGAGCTGGGTCAAGTCAACTGAGAGGAAAATTTCTCGTGGGGGGAAAAATTTAGAGGAACAAATAGTAATTACATCAAACAAATAAAGGCTAATTCAAAAACCAATTCTTTTGAACAACTACTTTCATAAGAAGAAAGCAAACGAGTCTTATAGTGCATAATTGTTAATTTAACCAAAATGTATGTTTTCATAAATATTTCAATTATTTTGCATGATACACTGCATTATGAACGTGTATAAACAGTTGTTAGAATGCTATTCACAACATAGTACTGTACATGTAACCTAGACATTGGCCCAGATTCATCCATGTGTAAATGCATCTTGCACAGCCACACACCTCACTAACTTCAACTGCATTGGACAAGATGTACATCAGTGCTAAAGTTGTCCAATTTTATACACTGTATTCCTTATATTTTTTAACTCAAAGAATGGAATAAATTCAGAGAGGGAGGTCAAGAATGCTTTTGACCAGCACTCTTCTGAACTTTATTAGATTTGCTGCCAATTTTTCCCCTAAAAGATCATGGTTGGAATGTTGGTGAAACAACCAAAAGTCATTCTAATGAGATGACCATGAGAGGTCATCATGTAATCCCATGAGTTTGTTGTTGTTTTTAAATAAATTTTCAAGCCATCTACCTGACAAAAATGGGAACCTTTTTGTGTTTAAAATACATCAAGTGAAACATAGTGAGTGAATTACCCTTTCATCTCTTAAAAATAGCAAGGGTTTCCAGTAAAAGGATTAAAGTACACTGACTGTGAAAGCTTATATTTAAATACCTATCTAATCTTTGGATAACAAATAGCTTTAGCCTTCAGTAGTCTCAAATCCCTCTCACTTTCTGAGCATTCATTTCATCTCCTCAAAAATAAATAAGAAAAAATGATCACATCATCTTTTTTCCAAATACGATCTAGCATCAGTCATTTGTATTGATTCATCAGCTCTGATACTCCAAACAACACTAAATGATAGTAACCAGACCTCAATATCACTGCTAGCTTTATACAGGAAACCAATGCTTTTGCTAGCTATTAATCCAGTGAGGAATGCTGCCTACTTTCACTAATGCAAAGTTGATCCAGTTTCTTGTCTGTCTCCTACCAGGAAGCAACCAGAAAGTCCCAGTTGAGTAACTTTGCTATCTAACAAGCAGAGGCTGAAAGCTACCTTGCAATTCTTCAATAAGGCAATACCAATATAAAAATATATTTTATAAATCCAGTTTAATAGCATGCATACATTTGTTTGACCTAGTAATCACCCCAAAACATATAGTTACTTTCACTCTGGCACTTTTCCCCTTTACTTTTGAAAAAAGCAACAACCCTGTTGAGACCCAAAGTTGCACTGACATTTTATTCATACAAGAGTCAAAAAATGCTAGGGGATAGTACTCACAGCCTGCCATAACTGGAACAGTTCACATCTATATGAAGGTATAAAAGTTAACTCTCTATAAAATACTACTGTTTAAGGAAGCAGAGTGGGTCAACTGGTTAAGCAATAGAATAAAACAACTTTTCAATCAGCAACCTTTCCTCCTCAGGGTTTTATAGGGACTGTGTTACAAACCAACATGCGTGCCTAGAAAACAAACAGCAAAAAACCCACAACCTGAGTTCCCTGCTGCTCTGTCCTAGCTGTCTCACATTCTGCCTCCCACAAATGGTGGTGTTTAAAAGGCCCAATTCACTGTTTTCCCAGACCTTATTTATTCATTCACACAACAGCAGAGTGTGTACAAAATGCAACCATTCTGATATGGAACTGTTTTACAATGCACTTACTTTGCTCTTGTGTAAATGGCCACCTATGGTTCAGGGCAATAGTGAATTAGCCCCTCAAAGTTTCCTATACACCCTCTAGAAACACATATGGACTTTCAGTCCCCAGAGCTGCCTCATTACTCTGCCTGGCACAGTTTTGTGAAGTTTGAACTGTAAACAAGCAGGGGCTCTGGACTCAGATACACAAAAGAGCTGTAAAAACCTACCTCTCCTCAGGGATTGAAAAAACAGGAAAAAATATAATAAGGGTTAAAAAATATTTACCAGTTGGAAAAGACAGCAATGCAGCAAACAGCACCCAGATACAAAATAACCAATTAGGGCTGCAGCTGCTTCTCTCTCACAAATTTAAAGGACCGGTTACCCATAATCCCCCCCTGAAAACATACGTACATACATACAAACAAAAGAAACAAAAAAAAAAAAACCCCAAGCTCTGAAACACACCTGTAGGAAGGGGAGCTGGTGCTGGAGAATTCAGTAATAACCAAGTACTCACAGAGAAAATAGTTTCCAAGGAAGGCCTAAATTCCTACCTTTCTGAGAGCTAGACATCCATATATACAGCAGATTGAAGTTTTTAGAGTGGTGGCTGGGCTATTTGAGATAGTTATTATGTATTTTGCTTTCTTTGGGTGTTATGACTGTAACAAAAGTCTACAGCTGTTTTCTGTGCTTAAAGTTTACCACCACTACTTCTAAGGGGCTGAGTTACAGTTCCTGTAGGAACCAGCAGCTTTGAATTTCCTGACTTCTGTGCATGTAAAATCTCAACATAATGTTGTGTAAAGCAGTAGCTCCTTCTGGAAAAATATATTAATCTTCAGGAAATTACTCTTTGATCCTACAGACAAGTATGCCCTATGCAGCTGCTGATCTCTTCTTCTACCCCCTCTGAATTGCCCAAAGCTTTCACTGCAAAGCTCAGAGAGTTACCTCACCCAAACCTATCTTTAAACCCTCTTGCAGTTCACCAAGTCATTTGCACCCAGACAGCTAATCCACCTCTCAACTACTGAAACTATCCCTGGGCTTTCTGGACAATAGCCCAATGATATTGCTCCTCTCAGCCGCTAGTGCTCTTCCTTACCATGTTTTTGAAGGAAGGTGGATGAGAGGATGCTCTGTGGCTATGCTGCCTATTTCTGATCCCTTGTACAATCATGCCTCTGGGCAGAGTTCCTCTGGGCAGTGTCCACTGACTCCCTAGGCATCTGTGAGGAACGGTGGGCACTGTCAGGGGTTCTATGCTTTGTGTCCCCCTCTGGATCCCTGATTTCTAATGTTTGGTTCACTCCTGCTCCTGTTTTCTCCTTCATTGTCTCAAGTACTCAATTGTGGCCCGGGTTTAGTGGTGCCTCCCTCTTAGTTTAGGGGCAGGCTTAGATCCTCCTGTCCCAGTACTCACAAATAATACAGTGCTTTTGACCGGACATGCTCTTCCCCAAGACCTGCCTCCAAGCCTTTCCCTCCTACAGAAGGTCTGAGCCAACCCACTACCAAACTATCTAAACCACCCAGTAAATCCTGAACATGCACCTCCAAACCAGTCATATTCCTAGCTCTCTGAATGCTCAGGTTCCTGGTTCTGATCACCTAAAAACAGTAGCTTTTTAAAAGTTAGCATTGATTCATATGCAATATTATGCTAGACATGTATTTTGGGGGTAATTATGAGGATTCCCAAAGGTGATCCAATCTCACTAGGTCTATGTATTCTGATTATCTGAAAATGAAGTAGAAAAGATGCACTAAATATTAATTTTGAATGCAGGGGTAGGGAACAAAAACTAAATTTGGTATTACATTTCCTGCTTTTACATCAGCACAAAATAAATTCAATTTTAAATACACTGAACAAAATAATCTTTTCCCTCCCTTAATTATTGCATTGAGATAGAATTCTGAGTGCATAGACATTTTCAGAAAATGGAAGTGGCTCATCAGTAACTGTGGATAATTCTAGGAGCCTCGTTCTAAGTCTGCCCAGATTGCTCTAGAAGAAGAAATAGGCACTATTTATTCTGACTTTTGAGCCAAGTAGGCACGTCGTAAGCTGTTTAAAGCTTTTTGGCTAGGATTTTCAAAGGGGTTTGAGAGTTAAACAACCAAATCCTATTGAAGTTTGATGGGAGTTTGGTACCAAAGTTCCTTGGGTTCCTTTGACAGTTCCAACCTATTATCAAAACTAATATCTTACATTCCACCTTGAAACCAATAAGCAGCAAGTGTAGCTCATAGAACCTCTTACCAAGTGTTCCCCCTTAAAAGCACCACTTATCAAATTTTTCACCAATTTCACCACATTTTTCACCAATTTCAGTTTTCTGGCTGATTTAAGTGCAGCTCTATATATAACAATTCAAGCCCTGAATTAAAAAAAGATTGGATTGTGGTAACCACATCCACACGAGAAAGAAATGGATGCAATCTCCTAGCCAGATGAGAAAAACAATGCTTTTTCCCCCCCAGAAGACTCACCTATAATACTCCCAGTTTACAAACTTGCTTAACTAATGGCTGGCACACACTCTTAGTTAGAGGGATAGATATCATCCCCACCATGAATTCTGGCTGTTTCCTCCACCTGCCAACATCATCTCAGTCTTAGCTGGCCTAATTTCAGCTAGCTAGCACTTACCATACCCCATTCTTTTACAAACGCTGGCCCACATACTCAATAGCAACTAGCAAGGTCAGGTGAAATAGAGATATAGAGCGAGGTGTCATCATCATCCTGAAACTTCCGCTACCCATACCTACTCAGTAACTCTCCTTACAGACCTATGGGTAGAGGCAAAATAGAAACCTATGGAATGCCACATGCTAGTGCCCTGAGGAAAGAAGAATGATTGCCTCATACCACCTTCTCTGAATACCCAGAAAAGAAGGAATACTGCCATTCAACAGCAGTCCCATTGACACAATCTTTAGAACAACCAAGAGTATCTCATGATCAGCAGTATCAAAGGCAGCTGATAGACCTAACAACATAAGCATCAACACCCCATGTTCATCCATTGCCATCATCGCTCACCTTATACGATAGTAGTTAAAGGTTTTCTTGTGTGGCTACTGTCTGAGAGGCAGTAAAAGAAGGTTGTTTATTTGGTGGTGCTCATTCTTTTACATAGCTGAAAGTATGCCAGGCAGTTTTGTTTATGTAAAATTGGGAGATTAGAATTTATATATTGTTTGAAGAGTGATTATAACCCTAGTGTTATGGGTGAAGGCTTCATTAATTCTGGTAATTTATGTTCTCTTCCCTCTCTTTTCATTTGTATCTTGATTCATCATTGATGGCTTTTGCTTATTTTACTTTTCCCTTTATATTTATCTGCCTTCTAGTGAAGGAAAGGTGGAAATAAAATAAGGGAAAAGGTAAACATCATTTAAGAGCGTCAAAAGAATTCTACTTATAATGAAGTGGAAGCTGAATGTGTAAATTCAGCAAGATCTCTATACCTGATAATAATGTGGACTAAGATTACATGTGCTAGCTATCATATTGAGGGACAGCAAATCAAGGACATCTTGCAGACTATGAAATAGCTAAAGTGGCTATGGGCCAGACAAGTCATAAATATGAACCTATGGAACATGAACTGTCATTTATTTTATGCCTATTCAGATTCTTATTTATTTTCCAAAAGCTAGTACAATGGAAACAATAAAAAGAAGACTCAACTGGCAGAGGTCTCACCTCTGTTGTATATAATTTGCTGCTTAAAAGCTTACAGAGTAAAACATGTAAATATATGCAGACCTGAGAGTAAGGAAATTACAGAGGAGGACCGAGGGAACTATGAGACATAAACAAGAAAACCACCCAAAAACCACCATGGCTGCATAGCCCCTAGAAACCTGCTATAAATTGTTATCTAGATTCTGCTTCAGCAAATTGAATATTCTGGGAATGGTAGGATTTTGACAACATGTAGTAGGGAGTTAATTTTGGGCAGGGGATCACAAGAATCCTCCATATACCCAGCTCCGCCACCATTTCCACTGTTGTAAGTGGAAGAACCTTGCAAAATTATCACTCAGCACTGTCATGCATATATTCCTACAGAGCAGCACATTCTGAACAGGGAGGTACTGGATATCTCCCAAGAGAGCCTCGTCTTGATTTCCAGTCTAGTGTTTTCAGTTAGAGTAGTTTCATGTGAGCTGTATTATAAATATTATGGTACAAGTCAGCATAGCTCCACTGAAGCCATTAGAGATACACCAATGTGCAGCGCTAGGAATTTGTCCCTTTAAATGTTGGGGGACTTATTCCCTTCCACATTGAAACTCTGAACCTTTGCATTTTACTTTGGACAATGCTAAAAACGTGAGAAAATTAAATTCCTTCCATTGTAGGTGCAAGGAGCAGGAAAGGATTCTGCAGGCCTATGTGTATTTAATAGAGTTTTATAATTTATTATTAAGACAGAAATGAAAATGTAAAGAATGGCCTGTCCCTTTAAGGGACAGACTAAAGCTACAAGGCCAGATTTTCAAAAGAGCTCAGTTCCTATTTAGACAGCTACTGAGCAGCCACATTTTCAAATGCCCATGGGAGCTGTTAGGTACTGAGTACTTTTGAAACTCTGGCCAATAAATCATGGCCTACTTCAGCCAAATCCAAAGACCAGGTCTGAAGTATGGCCCTTTTCAGCCCATTTCTGGAGAGAAATAGAGACAAACAATATATTCATTCTCTCTTTTTCTTTCAGTTACAACCATCTCCTCGCTACTAGACTTCACTCACAACATAACCCTGGTATCTTGTTCGAAGGAGATAGAGGATTGATGGATTGATTCCCCACAGCTGACCCACCCCTCCTGTGCTGCAAATCCTTGCTTTCAGGACAGGTATCTTGGGTCTGCCTTTAGCCAGAGAGGATTACCTCCTTTCCTGCCAATCCCTGGCTCTGCCTATACATCCTGTCTCACTTCCCTCACCCCCTTTCATTAGAGTTATCATATTAGAAAGGAAAGTGTGACTATTTCTCTTTAACTCCAAGCTTCCAACCAAACTATGGCAATTACTCAGTCCCAATAAAGTGAAGATGTGATATGCTGAACCAAGTCTCCCAGGTTCCCTCTACACACAGGGAGGACTAGATACGTAAGTGGGGGTCTATCATTCATATGCCCAATAATAAGGTCGGTCAGGGGGTGAATTGAACTGGCTCACAGCAACTTTGTGAAATGGTGCTTTCCCCCTATGTTTTCATTTTAAAAAACCCTATAACTATTATGGGTGTGCAAAGATAACCTTCAAAATATGAAGTGTAAGATGATACAATGAAGTCTGTGGACAGCCTGACACAATAGCTTTAGGAGAGGTATGAACTATGCTATTAATTTCAATTGAGTGATACCACTCTACCACTTAATAGTATTTAAAAAGTCAACAATGTTATTTCACTAGTGATTAAAGACTAGAAGAAAGAAGAGAGCTGTTCATGTTATGAAGATCTGCACAGTCTACTGTGAATAGCATCTGACAATGGTATGACAAGCAGGTGGAACTTGGGAGAGTACCAAACTCCTTTTTTCTCTAGTTTGACCCATAAGGTTGACCACTAACATTAATATTACCGACATCTGTCTGGCCCCCTTTGCTTCTCTACCTGAGCCTAGATTTTGGGAAACTGAGCTAAGCTTCTTGCCTTCACAACACCAAATACCATGCCAACAAAGTGGGGATTAAACATAATAACCGTACATGAAACTTCTGAGACAGTTTGTTGAAAAAAAGGAGAAAACACCTACTGCTTTTGGCCAAGAAATTTGCAACTGACATAATCTGCCATCGGATGCCCATAGTTGCGCAGAGGAAGGTCAACACCTTGCACACACATACACCATCTCGCCAGTTTGCAGTAAGTGAAATATTCTTTCTTTATTCTAGATACGGTGACCATTGTTGCCCTGTGCAACCACATAAAAGTCCAAGTGGCAGCAGGCCAACAGGCCAAACCAGACTCCCGAGAGTAACCTACTCCCCCTGATCTAACAAGAAGGCAAGATCAACCTAAAGGAGAGGCTTGTTAGAAAGGTCTCTATTACCAACATGGTAAAACAGCATGCCCTATTTATTCATTTCTCAAGCATCATCCAACCAATCTCACAGAAGGCGAATATCATATCCGCCAATTGTGGGTCAGCCCAGTGCATGCCCAAAATGCCCAGCTGTTGTGCCTTTGGGGTTCTTTTGCTGATGCTATCCTTCCTGCATAAACATTCCTCACCAGATTAGGAACATGCTTCAGACTGCAAATGACCCACTACATGGTAACATATGATCCAGTCCTGCATGGTGCTCAGATTTCTCTTCTCTCATTAAAGTCAGTGGCTGATACTCCTTGATGGTTGTCATCACAAAAAAATATGACATTGCAGCAAAATGCATGATTATATGTCCATATGAACCCACAGTATAGATGAACACTATACATAGTTAAAAGCAACAAGAAATGGACGAAGTGTGGGGAAGATTAGACCTTTGCATTACATAGTTTACAGTCTGAAGGAATTTTATAAAGAATATTCAGCTACAATATTTGTAATAGGTATGGCATTGCCTAAGTGGTGAATTGAAAAATCATTTGTTTCCTATTAGTTATGTCATTCACTATTCAAGATGGATTGTACAGTTATAGCCCAGTTCATTTTACTTTTTTGTTGCCATCATTCTATAGCTGTTTTAAAGTAATTTGCACCTTTAAAATATATCAGACAACAAATTGTGACTCATGTAAATCATTTTGATTTATTTCCCAGAATTGTAGTATTCACCAACTATTCAGCTTCCGTTCATTTATCTTACTTAAAATGTCTTCTCCAAAACAACTCCACTATAATATCATTCTCATGAGGGTCTGGACTCCAAAGGGCATGAAAGACAAGCCAATCAGACATTACACCAAGCATACAATTACAGTATGCGTCCCAACAAACTCCAGCAAATCATACCATGCAATACACTGGACTCCTGCATATCTGAAATGCACAGTTATCCAAACCACCTACCTGCTGTAATCGCAGTTTTGTACAATGCGTGGGTGCACAGCATTCAGCCTGCTGAGATCTATTTCATGACTCCCAATGCATACCAGATTCCAGACTGGCAGATTACTATATCTGTGTTCTGCTGCTTGCTTGTCACAGTGAATAAGTGGTTTAATATACAGTTATAGGGATTGGGCTTGGTTAAAAAAAAGAATAAGCAGTATGTATCTCGATGAACTTTTATTTATCCCCAAACTGGGATATCTGAACAATCAGCAAATATTCTTTTACATTTCTGATCAAATGGGTCAGATTCTCTTTTGCAATCCAGCTTTTTTGTGCTGTTCTGGCACCAAGAGGCCAGAACTGAACAGATCTCCCCAGATGAGAATTTTTCCAGCATGGGGAGCCCTTGGCTGGAACAGAGCCAGAATAGCCAGGACTTGCAGGAGTGGGAGGTGGCATGGCTTCAGCACTGTCGCACTCTGGCTAGTGTCAATTTATAGACCATCCCTTGAGGGGCATTATCAACTGGCATATTATAGAAAGCAGCCCTGAGGTAGCTCTAAGCTATACCAGGACAGTATAGAGCTAACCACAGTCAACTCCTTTGCATCTTATCCCCTATGCACAGCAGAGACTGGGCACAGCAGAGAACCTGGCCCAACATATGCATTTAAAATTAACAGTGATACCAACAAATGTAATCACCAAACTGTTCCCACATTCAGAACAAGCTAATGAAAACAAAACATCTTCTTACACTTGTATAAACTTCAGAATGAAATTCATTGCTGGTGTAACTGTTAACTTCAATGGAGTTACACCAAAGACTGAACTTTGCCCAGTGAGTTTTAAGCATATCTAATTTACTGTATTATAATTTAGAGGCAAATAGATACGTTGACACTTGAATAACAATGTTGGAGCTGCATAACAGTCCAACAATAATGACACTGTTACTGTTATATTTTCAAAACATTGCATGCAAGATGCACAGAATCCATCCAGATTAACCCTTTAAGCTTTTTCTCTTTCCTATGTTATTGAATTCAAGTCATTCCATAACACAGAAAACTTTGTCAGTCCCTTTGGTTGCTCCATGTGTAAAATTCCCTCCCTGAACTAGTTGCTTTATTACACTTCTTTGCTGTATACGAGTTCTCTTTTAAGGAAATATGAAGAAATGGTTTTCAAGAGAATATTTTCAAATTAGCTATATTCCCCATACACACCAACAGAAATGTTAGGGCCCAGATCTTTATGCAGATTGACAGTTAAGGGGGTATAAAGATGACTTTAAACCCTATATAAACTCCCATCCTCTTGCAGCTGTCCTGATAGTGGGCAATCGCAGAATAATCAAAAATGCCTAACAGCTATCTAAGGCCCCAGCAGCATGTTCCAGTAGCTGGAGATCACTAGCCAGGGATCACAAGAAAAGCAGACCTTGCCCTCTGATTCTTGCCATGCCCCTGATGCTTGTTACCAGGTGGGGGATGGAAAAGGAGACAATAATGTGGCTAAACACCACCCAGAATTCCTCCACACAAGGGGAATCTTCCAGTGGCCAGCTAAGTGGCTTTAATGCTGTTTGCACTGATGGAATGGCACAAAGTTGCCCTGTGGACCAGAAGATTGGGGTCTCAGTGTTCTATGTTTGGGGTCACCACACATGTTCTAAGAAAGGTTGTAACTTTTCTCTCACAATGTTAGAAATTTACAAGTATTTAGTGCTAAATGACCAGATACCTAGCAGTGAACCTGTGAAGGTTCTGCTTGCACATTCAGATTATTAATCAGAATTAAAACAGGCAGCCTCCTCACGGTGAAAATTCTTTCTAGACATTTAAACCTTTACAGCTTTCCCTTAAATGAAACCTGTACAAAATTATCTAGCCGTAAAAAAATGCACCATGTTGTACAGCAGTATAAAAACTTTTTCTATTAAAGAAATTGATCATTTTTCATAGAATCAATCTGGGATGTGCTGTCCTAGCTGCATAACTTATATTGAGACAGATCCTGAGTCTTTCATATATTGTTAATATATGAAGAACATAAGTATATTAATAATAACATGTCAGTAATATATACAGTATACAAAAACCTCCTTCCACATTTTTGTTTGCTTTATTTCAGTTAAAAGAATTGAAGTGGGAGCAATTTTTTTCCATTGAGCAACTGAAAACGGAATCTCTGTCTTTTCCATTTCTGCCCCCACCATGTAGGTGCAATGTTTTGGACCTGTGTAAAAATTAGTTACGTATTGGCATTAGGAAATCGTCTCCAATTGGTTCATACAAGTTGTATGTGCAGGTTATAATAAAGAAATGTGTGTTCTTATTCATAAACCATGAAAGACCCATTTAGTTCAACATCTTGTGGTTGAAGCACAATCACATCCACCGCCTTTCTCAAACAACCCCACTCGTTCCTCCATTTGCTCCAGAACCTGATTCAAATGAGCTTGGTTGATCCTATAGGCATCTGCTGTGCCATTTGCATCCATAGGAGCAACAGCAACCGAGTGAAATCCATTGTCGGGGAAGGCAGGCAGCGGGCAGAAGAGAAGCTTTATGGTCTGGCAGGGACCCCACAGATGAATTCAGGAGCTGGATTGGTGTTATTCATCAGACAGAGTGCCCATTTGCTTTGGCTCAGGTAGAACAGGGGTTGCAGATTGTGTGTGCTGCTGTGCCCCTAATAAAGGTACACTTGATTTCACTGGAGGCTGCATGAAGCTTGGCTTCCACTGGTGGAAAGTATACCAGACTCCTGGTTTACAAAACCCTGAAAGGATTTTGTTTATCTTACCTCGTCAGCGTGGCCGTACCATAATCCCCTCCCTGCTCCTTCTGGCTTGGTCTCTGTCCCTCCTCTGCAGCGCCTAACCTATGGAATACCCTTGCTATACATGTTTGCTTTAGCACTCTTCATCTCATTTAAAATCTCAGCTCACAGACTACCTTAATCTCCCCCTCCTTCTGCTGTTGTTCACCTCCATAATAGTATTATGTAGCTCTGGAAGGCATTTTGGGACACAGTTTGCATGAAGAAAACACTCTAAAGTTTTGAACTATATCATCAGTATCAGCAGGGTGGTTGCCATGATAGTAATGCTAAGACTTTGACCCCTCTCCTAAAACAGACTAAGAGAGAATTCCAACCACTCACCTCTTTACTTATTTGATTCATCCTGTCATAATCCTTAAACCACAATGACATCCAAAGTATAGCAAACTTTTACTGTATTTTTAAGCGAATGTTGAAGCAGGGTAGCACTGTGAAATGAGAAATGCAAATTGCAGAATATAGGATATATATTGTTTAGCATGGCAATACAGCATGTACAGATGACAGTAGGAATCACATCAGTGTCAGAGGAAATGGGATTTACAACAACTGAAATCTACCATTTAAGGCTAATGTTTACACTTCAGTGTAAGCCCAGAGTTTGAACTCAGGCTCAAGCCTAACCCTCCATCCCTCTACACACAATCATTTTAACCCAGTGCTCAGATCCAGGGCCCCAGGACCCCACAGGGGTGATGGGTCCAAGCCTCGGTCAAGCTGAGACCCAAGATACAAGCCATATTGATTTGCAGTATAGACACAGCCCCTCTGGACTTGTGCTCTGGGAGTCCACCAAAAGTATCCCACAGATTGACTTTCTTTGTCCAGGGAAGTTTGGTGGACAGTCAAGTTTTCCCACACTGCATCACAAACTAAGGGCTAGAGCAGCCACATTTTGGGAGGGCACTAGAAAGTCTGGAATATGGTTGGGTGGACTCAGGCCCACATAATACAGTGTAGACACTGAAGCTGTAGGTTGCGACTTAGCATTTAACAATTCCTAACCTGAAGTTACAAATAAGTGCAGACCCTCAAGCCCTAGGTTTTCAAACCCAGGACTGCTACCTCGAGTTCTACTAACCCTGGACTTATATTGCAGTGTAGGTATACCCTAAAGGTCTTAGCAGGAGCAGCTCCCAAATTGTCAGACTAATCATCCCCTGATGACAAAGTTGTAGCCCCAGCCGTTGACCAAACAGGCCTGGAAAAAGATGTGCTGTTTGACTTGATCTCACAATAATAATAATTAATAATTAATTCGCACTCTCCAGGTGGCAAACAATTGCTTTTTTTCATTTTTCATAATAGCATTGCCATAGAGAAAACAATATTTTTATTAAGCCTTTCTACTCCATCATGGTTTTATGTCCACACAGGATATTTCATTAGTCATGTTTTTCAAAGTCCTTCTTCTATCAGCTATTTACTTCAATGCCACTCATTGATTAATCCTAAATATATAATTAAAATTACAGCCAGGGTCCAACTTAAACCTATAAATGCCAAGAAAGTCAGAGTTAAAGCTGCTACTCTGTCCTCAATTCACCTTGTGGCATTATGGTATTAAGGGGGCTCAGAACTGCTTGTGACTTTGTGTAGAACATTTCCATATTGTGGGACAAATCTTTTTCCTTCCTCTTTACTCTTTTCCCATTTAATTGAATCCCTGTTGACTTAAAATTCTAAAAATCATCAATCTTGTCATTAAAGGGCTCATTTTCAAAGGGGTGCAAGGGAGTTAGCTATACAGGAGCTAAATCTTTCACATTTTGGACCTAATTTTTGATACATATGGTTGTGCATGCATAATTTGCATGTGCAACAGATATTTTGTGGGCATAGGTGGTCATTTCAGTGTGAAAATACTTGATCTTCTGTGCACATTTATAGCTTGATTATGCCTTGTCCCTCATGCTGTGATTCAGAGCCACACTGCCTATGCAGGAACACCAGGGGCAGTATACTTCTTAGGCCTCCTGTTGCTAAATCCCTTTGTAAGGTGCAGCTTACTTCCCAAACTGAGAGCATAAGGGGGGGGCGGAGTGGGGGAGGCTGACTCATGGCCTTGCTTCTCCTTTCATCCCTTAACCTGTCCACCAAGTGGTATTGGAGTGGGGCACAGCAGGTGTGCCTGGTTCTTGTTTGGCTTACCTGTGCATCAGAATAGGGCTCAGCTGAATCTGGCCCAGAGTATGAAAGCATGTTTCTGATGCTGAAAGTCAGACCTGCAGTGAATTAAGGACCCATTTCCAGTCACAAACACAAAATGTTCACCCAGAAAAACATGCCTCTGCTCCCACAAATTGCATAATTGTGTCTATATGTCCAAATTGCATAACTGTGTCTTTCAGGTGCAATGAGTGCACATGTACTTTTTTGCAAGGTTAAAAAGCACCTGCTTTTGCACATTGTGTCTGGGTCTGTGCCAAAAATCTTCAGCTGGGACCTGATTCAATGCATATGTTGAACATCAAATATTCATTACATAATTCTTTTTATTTGATAGTTTTCCATAAATGTGTGTGTGTAGAACTTTGTTTCACGTCACTTAAGGCCACAGTTCTACGGTTTCTGACACATGAAGGTAAGTGTAAATAATAGTGGCAGATCTACTGAAGAAGTCAAATGGCAGAGGAAAAGAAAGAGGAGATGGAACCATTGGAAATTTCCCTTAATAAAACACAAGATTCACCAAAGCTTTAGCGGTATCACCCCAAAAATCAAGGAAGTAAGTCAAGTAAGCACCCTTGAAAATATTATTATTCAGAGCAAAAACATGCTTTTAACAACATATTCTTCTGAATCCTGTATCACTGAGGGCCTGATCCTGCTGGTTGCCTCTCCTCAGAGGTGCTGGGCATTTCTCGTGTGCCCACACTCTTCATAGTACCTACGCATTAAGGACAGCAGTTAGTGAAGGTCTTGTAATGGAGTATTTGCTCCAATCCTGCCTTGAATAGGTCATGTTTCTGTGGATCATTGGGGAGACAATATCTTAGGAGAAAAAGCTCATCAGCTACGTCAGAGCCATACCGAAGTCTTTAAATCAGTAAAACACATCCCCAAAAGAGCTGGAGAGCCAAGTTGTCACTGAATGGAGTTGACATCCTGACATTGCTTTGTGTTCCTAGTATCATTTTCATTCATCAATATGAATTATTAAAAAAATAATTTTTGCAGTATTGTTGTAGCTGTGTTGGTCCCAGGATATGAGAGAGACTAAGTGGGCAAGATAATATTTGTATAGATGTTGGTCCAATAAAATATATTACCTCACCTACCTTGCTTCTCTAAATAATTAATAATAATTTAGCTGTAAAAACATAAACTAATCCTCTTAACATCCTCTGAGGAAGTAAGGGTAACAATGGCCTCCTGGAGTCATAGGATTTGGGTCAGGGTTCAAAAAGGTCATAAAACCAATAAATTATAATACCAGCCCTAAATGGCAACTACAAACTAGTAGAGCCAATGAAGACAAACAAATAGAGGCAACTGGGATGGAAGTCAAGGCAGACAATCTGAAGCCTTCTGACAGATGAGAAGATTATTCCACCTCTAATTGAACATCTGTCCACAACTACACTCTCTCTGAAACTTAGCGGTTTTCTGATCACATGGACCCATCTGATTATCAAAACGGTTCCTTCTATAGTGGGCCTGTTCAGCTCCTGTGGTGCATCTTCCAGCTGATGCCTTTGCCTCTGGCACCAGACTGATGTTGTTGCTGTTATTATTATTTATTATTTGTCTTACCACAGAGGCGTGACACACAGGAGTGCTGGTGGGAGACTGGTCTTTATTTCCAAGCTCCAGTCACCTAACATGGGTTAGGGTTATCAAAGATTATATTCTTGCCATATAGCAGAAGTCAGTATGCACGGACTCCAGTGGTTACTTTACAGATCTGAAAACTGAGGCAGAAAGAAGTTAATGGTCTGATTTTCAGAGGTGTTGAACATCCACATCGCCCTTGACTTAAATGGGAGTTGTGGTCAGCACCTGTGAAAATCAGGCCTTATGAGCTTAGTCCTGCAAGTAAGTGCAGGGTGGGCAGTAGGGCTGGCTGGAAAAAGGCTTTTCTGTCCTGCAAAACAATTTGTCAAAATTTGGGATGGGAGAATTTTTCAATATATCAAAGAGTCAAAATCTCAACAATGTTCACAAGCTGAAAATCCAAAATATTTTTCAGTTCAGGTCAATCAAAATGCTTCAATTTTAACCTTTTTTTTCCCTTCTTTTTCTAAACTTTTTTTGTCTAAATTTATTAAGAATCCAAAACAAAAAGTCATGTAGACTCAAAAAACAAAAATACCAAAAAAAAAAAAAACCCAAAACAAACTCTTTCCACATTGAAACGGGATGTTTCAATAATTCCAAAACTTTTTTTCCAAAACTGTTTTGAGTCAGAAGATTTGTCAAAATAACCCTGTTTTATGAGCAGTTTTTTAATTAATCAGCATTTTTAGCAAAAAAAAAAATGGTTCATCAAAAAATTCCTGACCAGCATTAAGGCTGAGTATTCTAGCTCAATTCAGCAAAACATTTAAACACATGCTTAAAATTAAGCAGATAAGTAGTGCCAATAATAGGCATTGGGACTATTCAGATGCATAAAGTTAAGCACATACTTAAGTGTTTTCCTGGATCAGGCTACAGTACTCAGAAATGTATTGGAATGAGTGCTTGATGGTGACTTGACTAAGGCCAAAGAGGGAATCAAAACAGCAGAAGCCTGATAAATTAGGATAACTCCCAGTCTATCTTCTCCCCCTTTCTTCCTCCTAAGAGAACACATACTAATAGTTCCCGCTGTTTTCCCTCAGTACATGTTTCTTAATCAAAAAATGGGTTTACCTATTTTGCCTTATTTAAAATACCCCACTGGCTGGTCTTCCATGTCTCCTGTCTGTTTGATGCAAGTGAAAACCATAAAATGAAGTTGAGTGGGTTTGGCACCTTTAGAAAGTGCAAGGAGGCACTATACTCTTGAACAGCCAGAGGACACTAGGGCACTGCCATATTATATTTTGTCATTCCAATTTCAATACATATATTAATCACAGGCAGTTTTGATGTTTTGCATGCAATTAGCATTTCAATAGCCTGCTCCCCCTCTATTAGTGAGGAGTGGTGTGCTCCCATTGTGAATTCTTAATTGTGGTGCAAGCATGGAGGGTTCTATGATCACACACTGGAAACCATGTGGTGGTTCAGTTGTTCGAAGCAGCTTGGGTTTCTTTGTTTGTTTGTTTATTTTGTTCCTTGTAGTTCTGCTGTGTTAACTCATGGAAATTGCTCAGGGACAGATTTAAATCGAAACAGACAGGTTCCATTTTTGCTCCGTAACTAGAATGGTAAGATTTGTTTTAAAATGTGCTGCTGCTAGAACGTAAGGCACGTTTGGAATGATTGTTTACTTTTCGTACTAAGCGTGGTGCCCTTTTGTTAAAATAGGAGGGTTTCCTGTGTAGCAAATCTCCCATGCGGTCAGATGAGGTCCTTTAAAGCATGTATAATAATTATGGATTTTGCTATTTTATTCTTTTTTAAATATAGATGTGTGTGCCATTTGATACATGGCTTCAAATATCAACTATGTACTTACCAGTCATTTAAAATCCTCCATGAATTGCCAGAGCACACATGTAAATGGTTCCTTGGATTATGCATCAGCACCTTGAAACTGTTTGTATTTCTTCTGTATTGAGCATATTTTGCTTATCCAAGCAGACAAGCCCTTTATGGTTAATCCTACCCATTTCTGTGACTTGTCTATCCCTTGGGAATTTGGTTCATGAAAGCTATTTGTTCTATTAATCTGGAGGTTCCTGAATTCTAATCCTTGGTAAAGTACTAGCTTGCTGTCTGACCTTGGCATGTCACTTGACCCCCTTTTGCCTCAGTCAAACCAGCTGGAAAATTGGGTAAAAAGCAGAACTTTACTGAAAACCAGATGCTACATCTCAGAGGATATTTCCTTGATAAATAATAAAGAAAATTGACAGTCGGGGACAGAAAAAGGGACATTTGGACAGAGGTCCTTTATGGACTATACTCGTTTTTGCTGCTGATTACATTTTCAGTAGGAAGATTCAGCAAAGTCCCTTGTTTGACAAAAGATTGTATATTGTAGGATGAATGGCTGATGCAGCTTTTATGTGAGGATTATGGTTTAATTTATTTAAAAGACCACATAACTTTCTCTATTGGTAATTTACTATTGGATCGTGCTCGGTAAAGGAGGAATAAAAATTAAAAAGGGTAAACAAAGGGGTTGACATGGACACCACTTACAACTGAGCCAACTATATATACCATGGACTAGTTCAGTGGTTTTCAACCTGTGGACCCCTAGCAGTGCATGGACTATGTCTAAGAGGTCCTTGAAAGGTTGTCCTTAGCATACAGCAGTGGTTTTCAACCTGTGGTCCGAGGATTTCCAAAAGGGTCTCCACCTCCATTTGAAATTTGTAGGGGTCCGCAAATGAAAAAACCTTGAAAACCACTGAGCTACATCCTTTCATCCTGCCGCAAAAAGGGAGAAAAATCTGCCAGCTCTCCCCCTCAGGAATTCCCGCAAAGTATGGGAGTCCCTAGTGGGCATAGAGATGGTACAGCATGCTCCTACTTCACTGCACAGAGAAAACATCAGAGGAGGAAAGTATCAGGGGTGTGGCTGGAGAACACTTCATTCTGGCTATTTCCAGATGGCACACAGGATATGTTTACACTGCACACTAAGTGTATGTCTACACCACAGTAAAACACCTTCAGATGGCCCAGGTCAGCTGATTTGGGCTCACAGGGCTTGGGCTATGGGGCTATAAAATTTCAGTGTACACGTTTGGGCTCAGGCAGGAGCCCAAGCTCTGAGACCCCCATGGGGGCAGGAGGGGTGGAAAGTCCCAGAGCTCAGGCTCCAGCCCGAGCCCAAACATCTACACTGCAATATGGTAGCCCTGAAGCTGACCTGAGCCATCCACGGATGTTTTATTGCAGTGTAGACATACCCTAAGCTCGGGCTCTGACTCAGGCTTGAATCCAAGCCCCCTTTCCATCCACACACAAATCAGTCTGACTGGAGTCAGCAACACTCTGGACCCAGGTCCTAGGACCCTGTTGGAGGTGTGGGTCAGAGCCTAAATCCCACTGTGATTCAAGTCCAAGCCCTATCAGTGTGCAGTGTGGCTGCAGGTCAAGCCACAGACCCAAGTCAGAATGTCTGCATAGTGCAGTAGGGACTCGTTAGCAAGGCTGTGAGATCCAGGTCCAGCAATTGTAATCCCAGGTTTATAATGCAGTGTGGACGCTCAGCCACTTGCTTAGAAATACTGAGTCAACAAACCCAGTGGGCTTAGTGTGCAGTGTAGACATACCCATAGTGCCTTGAGATCAGTAGCCAACTAGCATCGTTTAGAGCTTCCCAGAGGTTGGGACTGGGGTGGGACCTGGGGTAGAACTGGAGCCAAGATTAGAGTGCTGTAACTGGCTCTCTTGTTGCCTTGATCCTTGACCTGTGGCAACTAGACATAACTGAGAATCTAGGCCCACGGGAGTAACTTATGAAGTTAGCCTGCATCTCTCAGATAAACCCAGTTCTCATTGACTTTGGCGGTAGACATGAACAAAAATGCTGATTTTTGACAACAAAACTGTTTTTAACAAAAGTCAACAAATGAAACTTTATGTTCTCTATAAAATGTAGCACCAAAAAAAAAAAAAAAAAAAAAGCAGGAAACAGGGAGGGTCCGAGAGCCTGGGTTCCAGCCAGAGCCCAAACATCTCCACAGCAATTAAACAGCCCTATAGCCGAGCCCCACGAGTCCAATGTCACAGGTCAGTCATGGGTGTTTAATTGCAGTGTAGACACACCCTAAAAGAGGTCCTTTGTGAATTTGTTTTCTTTCTTTATTTTTGTGCATTTTGCCAATTCTTTGTTCTTCTGTTTAATTCTATTTTCAAAAATGCTGAACACCCAACAGTTCTGGCTGAGTTCAGTGGGAGCCATGGAGCACTCAGCATTTTTGAAAATCAGGCTACTTATTTAGGTGCCTAAATATGGACCTTGGGGCCTAACATTAGGCACTCACTTTTTAAAACTGCGGCCTTTGTGGTTCATTCAGATCTAAAACTCAAATAAACTCAAGTGGTGAAAGTGAAGCCGAAGTGAAGCCAGCATAAAAGGTCCACCAAATCCTTGAAAACATATTTCACAAAGCTAATTGAACATGAACCAGTCCTCTGAAAAAAGGAAATGAACAGTTGGTAAAAGTGACCATCAGCGTCTCCAAACTTAGCAATCCTATTTTTCACAGATCTTCTTTTACATCTCTTCTACAAGACCCCTAATACTGGTGGCAAATATTTACATTCCTTTCTTACTAATTCTCTCTGACAAGAAGTTGGCAACCTTACCCATGAAAATCTGTGTTCATGTTTTATGTCGGCCTCACCCTTAGGGTGAAAAGTAGCAAGAGGTCTTTGTTTCTTGTGCCATAAAAAATATAGTGAGACAGTACTATTTTGGTGCCATGAGCAAAAGCCTTCATGTATTGCTAAACATGAAATGCATTTCAGCAACATTCTAATATTCATGCAGATTACTTTTCCATGCATTAAGTAATTTTCTTTACTTCATTATTTATTTACTTCTTTATTTCAGGTAAATAAGAGATATGATATGGCTTTGAATAGCATCACTTTTATTATCTCCTAAGAAGATCTCAGAATTGGTTACTGGTTTCCCATACAGTCCCATTACATCAGTACTAAATAAAGAGTTCACCCTTCAACAGCATCACAAAGTCATTAACGTGTTTGCATGGCTCAAAGTATCATTCAGGCATTTACAGCAAAACTTCAACCTGGCTTGGCTTCCCTGCAGGAGAGGTGGATTTCACCACAGTGAGCAGTTATACATAAGTAATTAGTCATCTGTTCATAGCTCAGTATATCATAAGTAAAGTTCAGAAAATTGAATTTCTGTCTTGTGGGAAATTTCAAAATTTCAGCACAGGATGAAAAGTCAAAATATTGAAAATTGTAATGGAATTAAAAGTTCAATTTGAAAATTTTTTATTCAGAAATGTCTAAATGAAAAATGTTTCTCTACTAAATGTCGACATTCTCAACATTTTCCAAATTTCAAAGTTTCTAATCCTTATTACCCACTCCATTTCAAGTGGCCTCCTACAACAGGCATTACCCCTTATGCCTAACAATCTATCCCAACTTGTATTTATCTCTAACACTTTGATTTCCTTCCCCAGACCTGAAGAAGAGCTCTGTGTAAGCTCAAAATCTTGTACTTCTACCAACAGAAGTTGGTCCAATGAAAGACATTACCTCACCTACCTTGTCTCTCTCATATCCTGGGACCAACATAGCTACAACAACACTGCAAACAGTCAAAATGTCAGTTCAAAATAAAATGTTTAGTTTAGAAGTTTCCTGACCAAAAAACCCCACAGAATATTTAATCAAAAGCAGCATTTTCATGCAAAAAAAAATTCTGTTTCAACAAACTCCCAAATTTTGCTAGGAAAACATTTTGCTTGACAAACGTCAACTAGCTCCAACCATGAGTAACATATTCTTAGGATATTGTTTATTAGAGAGCTTGGGAAGTAGAGTTCATCCAGCATTTCCTCTCTTGAGTGCTGGTTCCTCTCCAGAAACTCGCAAGCCACTCTCCAGTTTGCATTTTTACCAGTGTTTCCACAGCTGGATAATCTATTTACACAAAAACAAGCACTTCCATCTCACTTAAATGTTTCAAGATAGAGGCTATTGTCAGTGTATATGCTTTAATATTCCAGTTGATTAAAAGTATTATACAGAGGGGAGTCGTGCCATTCAACACTATACTGTTTTCACTTTTCTCCTCCCTTCATTCTTCCACTACACTGCTAGTGGCTCTTGCATGCTATTCAAAGGTTTGTCCAATGTTAGTTAATGCATGTATTTTCCCAGTGGGTTCTTGGGCCATATGTTTCCATGTGTTTACAGTATTTTCCTTCCCTCTACTTTACTCATTTTTATCATCTCCCTCCTCTCTGCAGATATTACTGTACTCAGAAAGGGAAGAGAAACTAAAAGCATAAGAATGTTGGCATGAAAGCTTTTTCTTTCTATTTCCTGTGTGATGCTTATGAAATGTTTCATTTTTGTTAACCAAATCCCAGGGCCCAATCCTGCACTCCTAACTAATGCAATTATTGCCAATGATGACTTCAGTGATAAAAGTAGAAAAATAATAAAAGACCCTTTGTCTATTTGTGCATCTATTACTGTTTACATTTCATTTTTGATACTCTGGTTGCTTGCTTAACTACCAATTGCATGTGTGACAATCAGCAAAATAAAGTAGGATTCAGGTTAAAGGCCCAGTTCTGTGAAATGTGGAGCATCCTCAACTCCCATTGTCTTCAAATGTGAGCTAAGGGTGTTTGACCTCTTCTCAGGTCAGGCTCTCAGAAATGAACCAAATGGTGAACTTTAAAATTCAGCTTCCCTATAGTTATTGTAATGTGACAATAAACTTAGGATCTTTCTAATCAAGTTTACTTTTCACCCATGGCCAAATTCAAAAAACTTTTCCATGTGAAGAATGATTTTACACTTTTGTCTGGATGCACACACAAAAAGGTGAAAAAATTATATTTTAGCGGTGTTGATTTCTGTGTAAAAATATTATCAGAAATATCTATATTTTTTCTTCTACATCCAACAAGGTTCCCTTTTCAAGTAAACAGGTTTCTTTCTCTTTCTTCTCTCTCTTTCTTGATCAAATATATCAAATATATGGTATGTCAGTGTTAGGAAACTACCACTGTCTATTTACATTTGCGTTCTTCCAGGTGCCTCTAGCACTGTCTCAGAGAACTGAAGGAGTTAAGGATCTTGTTCTGTCTCCATTCATTTTCTGTTGTATTTCTATTTAATATCTCCCTACCTGATAAAAAAATTATATTTAGTAAGTTTTGTATTAGTAGTTCATCTCCTGTATGAAGGACAGAAGCTTCACCTAGGAAAGATGGGATTAATAGCTGCTTCACAAAGGTGTTGTAAGGCTTAATTCTTTAAGGCCTGCTCTGGTGCTTATTGAAGTGAATGGAAAAACTCCCTTTGACTGCAGAGACCATTGAATCAGGCCCTTACGGTATGCAAAGGTTTTCAAGATTTCTGGATAGATGGTTTGAGACAATTGTGAAGTACAAATTTTACTAATTTTACTAATTATTATTATTTTTGTTTATTATTTATTATTATTATTATTTTATTTTAATTATCTTTTAAAAATAGAACTAGCATTCATATAAGTAAAGACTTGGGCCGTGTCAACACGACCACTTATGTCGGCAAAACTGATGTCGCTCAGGAGTGTGAAAAAAACACAACCCTGGGTGACATAAGGTTTGTCCTCATAAGTGGCAGCGTGCACATCGCTATGTCAGCGGGAGAGCTTCTACATAGAGCAGCTACACAAGAGATCTTACAGCGGCGCAGCTGGGTCGGTTCAGCTATGCCACTGTAAGGTCTCTAGGGTAGACACAGTATTAGAAACGATGCTACCTTTTCATCTAAAGTGTGCTTTGGGACAAGCTGCAGAGAACGTAGAAGCAACAGCTTTGTGAATATGAGCATGATTAGACTGCAGTGTTGCCATTATCACACTCGTCTCAGTACTCTGTATCCAACATATTCCTGGCTCTTTCACTCTGAGGGAAGTACCATGTAAATTGTTCTGTCTGGAGAAGTTCTTACACAATCAGCGCGGGGGTGGGGAGAAGGAGGAGGGAGGGTAGACTGAATCTAAGCTCAGCAGTACAGTCAATCAAACCACACCTAAATACCAAGAGGTGACTGAAAGGTTGGTGTGTTTTTTTTATTTTTGGCTGTTGTATATTGTGCAAACTACGGGCCAGATTCTGACCTCCATGCCACTGGTGTAAATTGAGAATAACTCCACTGAAGTCACAGAAATATTCCAGAATTACATCAATACACGTACAATCAGAATCTACCCCTATATGTCCATATGGCCAAGTAGGAAAAAATGCAAAAATGCTTTATGCAAGTATAAGTGAAATATTAACAAGCACAGTCTACTTTGCATACTTTTTCATTAGTATTTATAACTATTTAAAGATAGCTACTAGTGTTGTCAAAGCAAATTAACTTGTTCTTTGAAAATCCACCTTCTTTTTCTTAGGTGCATACTGTACATCCTCACACATTTTTTACCACTGATGGCTTGACACGTTTTTATCTCCATGAACAACAAAGCCATGTATAATTCCATGCAATTGTCTTTTAAGGTATAAAGGAAAACAAAACTAATTTACAACGCAAATATATTAGATTTTTATGTAAAGAGCATCACATGTATTGATCAAAATGACTTTCTTTACAATACTTGATGCTCAAAAGAGAGCTAATTGTGTTACATGTTATAAATGTATTTTATCCCATTCAAGCTGTGCCAAACAGGAAAACTGACAAGGAAGCATCCTGCTAAGGTGTAAGATATAATTGGAAAACAGCAGTAATATTATTCTAAAGGCCTTTTTTTACAATATTGTAACAGTGACTTTGGACTATCTTTATTAACCTTTATGTAGATTAGAAATACCTTAAACATATATTTAGCATATTTTGTACCTCTCTGTTTCAAAGTATATTTGCTAATGCTACACAGTCTCACCACATAATGAGACTGTTACTCATCTAACTCAAAAATCCAAACTAGGACAGTTAATCTAAACCACATCCATACACACTTATAAACACTGCAGGATGAAAACAAAATTGCCGTGTATGCATACACTGTATATATATTCTGTAATAACTTCTTCCTAATCAGTTGTGTGCTTTATAAAACAATGTAAAAGAAATGACAATGCTGTCATTTGTATATTCTTCCTCAGTTCTGTAATGGAAAGCTTTTTTTCCTTGCCAACTCATTCCTGACAATGTTAATGATTCACTATAAAGCAGCTTCTGTGCTATGATTTGTGACATTCAGACTGGTTAGATGGGAGGACTAGGCAGGTTTCTGGGGAGTGTTTTGGATGCAGAAATGCCTTGAAGATAGCACTTTATTATATTTAGGACAAGTATGACATCCCACTTCAAGGAAAAGGCCCCTATACATATTGAGAAGGGATTTCTCTGGTTTAAGTGGGGAGGAGAAGGTTAGTTTAAAAGAATGCCTCTGTGTTTTTTGAGACGACGTAAAGATAGGAGATACAGAAATGGAAGCAGGAGGCAGAAGGATTATGGATAATGGAAGAATTTAGCCTGAGGGTATGTGCCTGCTTTGCCTATTCCTGTATAACTAGAATATTTATAATTCAAATACTTATCTTTAATAATTAAAAACCAAGGAATATTAAAGACAAAAGGTAGAGAATATTATGTACACATATGTAGGCATCATGCATTAAATCCCTACAGTTGCAAAATATAGCAAGAGGTAGATTTAAAGGAGGTTTAAAAAAGTGAGTATCTTAAAATGTCTTGGAAACAGAATTTCTAATTCACTCCAGTTCTGCCAGAAGTGATACCCCCTATTTCTTATTTCTACATATATAACTAGCCATGGGGAGAGCTACTAAAAATACACTGCACGGTGGTTTGACATCAGCACATCAACAATTAAAAAGTGGATACAAATATTTCAGATTTTCACAATCTTAAAAGTTTTCCTCATGATTTATGAAAACATTGGATTTGCCAGAGCAATTTCATTTTGCTTTTACAGGACTCTTAGTTACATGGCTTTTGTAAACTGCTAGTTGCGATGCAATGTAATATTCTACCACATTCAGTAACACTCTCTGATCTGCATTCCACAGACTGCAAAGAAACAAAGAAAAACAACCATTGCTCTGGATAGAGAAGAGTGTTTGAAAAGAGAAAGAGACCTCAAATGTCCCCCCAGGTGTTATAAAGCTGTCAATTACAAGCAGGAAAACAATACAAAGGCTGCAACAAATAATGTATAAAGGAAAAATACAAAGTGTATTGAAAATCACAAATAATAAAAAATAATATTTCAATCTATCTATTTAACTTTCAATTGTTTTAAAGATTCAGCTCCAAATAAAGAAAATTAGAGCAACACAACCAAAGCTGCAATTCAAAAACAGACAAAATCTCAGAAACAGAAAGCTTAGTAGCCAAAATATGAGTAAATCAAGGATTCAAGTCAAATTATCCACTAAGGACAGGGTAGCTCAGTTTTTGAAGCATGTTGCCTTTATGAAAGCGAATTTATAGATGGTACTTTAAACTGATATTTGAAAATGAGAGGTGTTAATATTTACACCTTTATTCATTATGGCAAAGAAGAGATTAATGAAGAATTAAACATCCAAGTCTCTTTGCTTCTCCATCAAACAAAGTAATCCCTAGTTGAACATTAACTCAACCTGACAATAAAACGAAGAAACTCCTCGCCTGTACACATAGGCTTTTAAAGAGATGCTACCAATTTTGATTACAATATTAATATGTGTATGCTCAGATAAAAATACAACTAATGAATAAAATTATTGAATTGATTTCTGCAGACTGAGGTATCTATATGTAATCTGAAAAAAATATTCTGAAGAAAGAGAAACAGTATGTTAAAATTATGTAATTACTTCCCTAACACCTGCAAGTTTAAATTAAACATAGCATTGAATTGTGGGTTTTAATAGATACCTTAAATATTACAGATCAAATAAA
Organism: Eretmochelys imbricata; assembly: GCF_965152235.1. Lineage (NCBI taxonomy): Eukaryota > Metazoa > Chordata > Testudines > Cheloniidae > Eretmochelys > Eretmochelys imbricata. The sequence goes on from NC_135577.1 coordinate 77,221,984, forward strand.
GACCCATACTGGTAGCTTTTTAGAAAAAAACAAATGTCCAAATTGGTTATTTTAAAATTATTATTTTTTAAAATAATCATAAATTTTCAGAAAATAAAAATGGATATTCTCTTGTGGCATAATCCAAAGACCACTGAAGTCAAGAGAAGACTCTCATTGACTTCACTGGGTCTTAGACCAGGCTCCTGGGGAAGAGGAAGAAATATGTATATGTAACTGCCATTGGTACAGCAAATTCTTTACCTCCATCCTTATATGCAGAAAGAAGAAAGGAATACTAAAATAATTGTGAAGAAGACACTGTTCACCAATTACAGCAAACTTAACTGAGAAATTCTCAGGCAGAGCCGATCATAATTTCTAAAACCAACCCCATTTCAGATCTACTCTTTGCCATTGTACCAAAAATAAGGCGATAGCTATGTTCAGTCTTGCAAACACTTGTTCACATGAGTAATTTTACACATGTGGGCAGTCCCATTGAGTTTGATGGAACTGATCACATAAATAAGTGTTCTCATGATTGGGACCAATGTCTGAACATCCCAGAAAGGGATAAATTTCCACTATGAGAAAAAGTTGCCTATAATATGAGAAAAAGTATTGTGACAAAGTTCCTGCTCTACCTTGGTGGGTCTTGCACTTATCGGCGGATTTGCTCGCCTTGGAGCTTCAAAGCAGCCCTCAGATTGGCCGTTTTTCTGAATTCACAGTCCAGGTCGAATCCTCCTGTGTCTGACCAGAAGTTGGGAGGATTTGGGGGGAACCCGCCCTGCCATCTACTCCAGGTTCCAGCCCAGGGCCCTGTGGAATGCAGCTGTCTAGAGTGCCTCCTGGAACAGCTGTGCGACAGCTACAACTCCCTGGGCTACTTCCCCATGGCCTCCTCCCAACACCTTCTTTATCCTCACCATAGGACCTTCCTCCTGGTGTCTGATAATGCTTGTACTCCTCAGTCCTCCACAGTCCGCGTTCTCACTCTCAGCTCCTAGTGCTCTTGCTCCCAACTGCTCACACCCACACCACAAACTGAAGTGAGCTCCTTTTTAAAACCCAGGTGCTCTGAGTAGCCTGCCTTAATTGATTCTAGCAGCTTCTTTATTGGCTGCAGGTGTTCTAATCAGCCTGTCTTAATTGTCTCCTTAAGGTTCCTGATTGTTCTGGAACCTTCCCTGTTACCTTACCCAGGGAAAAGGGACCTACTTAGCCTGGGGCTAATATATCTGCCTTCTATTACTCTCCTATAGCCATCTGGCCTGACCCTGTCACATATCCCACCCCTCTGCTCAACACTACGGGGTTGGGCAACTTGAGACATCAGGCAGTGTACTCGTGACAAGCCATCTGCATTGCCATGGTGGCTTCCAACCCTGTGTTGTATGGTGAATTGGAAAGGTTGTAGGAACAGGAACCATCTGGTCACCCTTGCGTTCTTCTCTTTATTTCGCTGCATCCACTGGAGGGGTGCACGGTTAGTCACAAGGGTAAACCGTCAACCCAGAAGGTAATAACGTAGTGTTTCCATGGCCCATTTCACAGCTAGGCACTCTCTTTCAACCATGGCATCCTTCTGCTCTCTTGGGAGGAGTTTCCTGCTGAGGTAGAGGATTGGGTGTTCTTCATCTCCAACCATCTGTGATAGGACAGCTCCCAATCCTACTTCAGATGCATCTGTTTGTAAAATAAATTCTTTGTTGAAGTCCAGGGCTATAAGCACGGGGTTACTGCAGAGGGCTGTCTGTAGATCCATGAATGCTTTCTCTGTGGCATCTGTCCACTTCACCATGTCTGGACCCCATGCTTTTATCAGGTCTGTCAGGGGACTCGCTCTGGTAACAAAATGGGGAATAAATCGTCGGAAGTATCCCACCACACCCAGGAATGCCCGGACTTGCTTTTTCTGATTCGGCCGGGGCCAATTTTGGATAGCCTCTAGTTTGTTTAGTTGGGGCTTGACAATGCCCCTTCCTACAATGTAGCCAAGGTATTTAGCCTCGGCTAGCCCTACAGCACACTTGGCTGGGTTGGCTGTGAGGCCAGCCTGTCTTAGCGTGTCCAGAACCGTTTCCACCTTTCCTAAGTGGGTTTCCCAGTCGGGGGTGTGAATAATCACATAATCCAGGTATGCCACTGCATAACTGATATGGGGCTGTAGGAGCTTGTCCATAAGTCGCTGGAAGGTGGCAGGTGCCCCATGCAATCCAAAAGGAAGAACAGTATATTGAAACAGACCCTCTGGTGTAGAGAATGCCATCTTTTCTTTCGCATCTTTGGCAAGGGGAATCTGCCAGTATCCCTTTGTTAAATCAAGGGTGGTCAAAAATCGGGCATTACCCAGGCGGTCAACTAACTCATCGATACGGGGTATGGAGTATGCATCGAATTTTGATATCTCATTCAGCCGGCAAAAGTCATTACAAAACCTAGTGGTGCCATCGGGTTTGGGCACCAACACAATCGGGCTTGACCACTGACCGTGGGACTCTTCGATGACTCCCAGCTCCAACATCCTTTTTACCTCTGCCTTGATATCCTCCCTTTTTGCTGCTGGGACCCAATAGGGCCTTAAAGTTACCTTTGCCCCAGGGTCTGTGATAATGTGGTGATATGCTTCGGTGGTCCGGCCTGGTTTGGTTGAAAACACGTCCTGGTATCGGCTGATCATCTCAGTTGCCTCCTTCTTCTGGTTTGGTGTCAGATCAGTGGATATCCTGATCTGCTTCTGCATATTATGTCCCTGGATTGGGGTCTCTTGGGCCACTACACATGCTTCTCGTTGGTGCCAAGTCTTTAAGAGGTTAATGTGATAAATTTGTTCTTGTTTCCAGCCTCCTGGCTGCCACACCTTGTAGCTTACTTTCCCCACGGGTTCAACCACCTCATAGGGCCCCTGCCACTGGGCCAAAAGCTTGCTTTCTGCCGTAGGTACCAACACCATCGCCCGATCCCCTGGTTGGAACTGTCGGACTTTTGTCTGGTGATTGTAATGGGTTCACTGGGCCTCCTGCGCCTTTTCCAAATGTTCCCGTACAATAGGGGTGACCCGGGCTATCCCTTCTCGCATCTGCAACACATGGTCAATTATATTTTTCCCCTCATTGGATTCCCCTTCCCAGATTTCTTTTGCAATATCTAGTATGCCACGGGGGTGGCGTCCGTATAATAATTCAAAGGGGGAAAACCCAGTTGAGGCCTGAGGTACCTCCTGGATTGCAAACATAAGGTAGGGTAGTAGGGTGTCCCAATCCTTCCCATCTTGACTTACCACTTTCCTTATCATTGCCTTGAGGGTTCGGTTAAACCTTTCTACCAGCCCATCGGTCTGTGGATGATAGATTGAAGTTCTCAGGGTATGTATATGGAGCAGCGTACAGAGGTCCTTCATTAGCTTTGACATAAATGGGGTACCTTGGTCTGTTAATATCTCCTTTGGTAGCCCCACTCGGGCAAAGATCCCCACCAACTCTTTCACTATCGTTTTAGAGGCCGTGTTCCGCAGGGGGACGACTTCTGGGTAGCGAGTAGCATAATCCAGAATGACAAGTATATATTGGTGGCCCCAGGCTGTCTTCTCCAGCGGTCCCACTAGATCCATGGCTATTTGCTCGAAGGGGACCTCTATGATGGGAAGGGGTACTAAAGGTGCCCTCAAGTGGGGACGGGGACTGTGCAGCTGACACTCCGGGCAGGACGCACAGTACCTCCGCACTTCTTCATATACTCCAGGCTGGAAGAATCATCGCAGGACCCATGCCAGTGTCTTCTCTACCCCCAAATACTCCCCAAAAAGATGACTATGGGCCATACTTAATACAGCATTCTGGTGCTTTTGAGGTACTAGGATCTGCTGTACCTTCTGCCCCTCTACTGGTGCAACCCGGTATAAGAGATTCTTCTTCATTATGAAGTGGGGTCCTGGTCCCTGGGTTTTCCCTTCCACAGGGACCCCATCTATTTCGGTCACCTCCTTCCTAATGTTGTCGTACCTTGGGTCTTCAGCCTGGTCCCGTCCAAAATTTCGTCTCCCAGGGCTAATCTGCTCGAGATCTAGGGGGCCAGCCTCTGTTGCCTCTACTGGTTCAGAGGCATTCAAGTGTAGGTCAGACTCGGGTGCTTCTCCCTCCTGGGTGGCCTCCTTTTCAGCTGCTCGGGTCTGCCTACCTACGAGAGCGACCCTCTGGCTTTGGGCCAGTATTCGGGTTCCCAAGGCCTTAGCTGCCCTTCTTTCCCTTTTCATCTTTCTACACTGTCTGGGAGTGGAGAACAAATCTGGGGATATTTCAGAGATGGTTGGGGGTTGACAGTCTACTGTGGATGGCTCACTACTTTCAGGCCTTCCCCCTTTCTCCAATTCCCCTACCGGGGGTAAGTCTCCAAACCCTGGGAAGTCCCTCCCTATGAGCACTGGGTATGGGAGTTTAGGGACTACACCTGCTGCTACCTCAGTAGTGTTCCCCTGAATCTCGATTTTTACTGGGATGGTGGGGTAATAACCAACTGTCCCATGGACGCATGTTATCCCCGTACGCTTAGCCCACAGCAGCTGACTACACTTCACGAGCTTCCCCGAGACAAGCATGATAGCACTCCCCGAATCAACCAGTACTGTGGTCTCTACCCCATTTAGCTTCACTGGTCTAGTGTACATATGTGGGGTTAGTGAGACCCCCACAAGGTGGATTAGGGAGCATGGGTCTGCCCAGTTCCCCAGGTTACACTGCATAGGCTCCTCAGCATTGGAACACTGTGCAGCTATATGTTCCCACTCCCTGCAGACGTAACATCTGTATGGAGCCCTAGGCGTTCCCCGGTCTCTTGGTTTGGGTAGTCTAACATCACAATCCTCTTCCCCCTCAGTGCTCCGACTCTTTGTGGCTTCTGGTGGGCCTTCAGCCCCTCTCTTTTTCCACCTGGGTCCTCCTGGTGGCCCAGTCACCTGAGCTCTAGGACTTGACGCTGCTAGTTTAACCCAGGGTGCTTCTTCCTTAACTGGTCGGGTCAGCTCCCTCGCCATCCTTCGCCTTTCTACCAGCGCGACAACCTGGTCATAGGTGGAGGGTTCATTCTGGCTTACCCAGGTGCAAAGGTCTGGCAGTAGTCCCCTCATGTACCGGTCGATGACCAGAACCTCTAGTATCTCCTCCGGACTCCGGGACTCAGTTCGTAACCACTTTCGTGCGAGATGGATGAGGTCATATAATTAGCACTGTGGGTTTTGTTTTCCTGGTACCTCCACTCATGATATCACCGGGCCTGCACTGCGGTCGTTACCCCAGATCTGGCCAGGATCTCTGCTTTCAGCTGGGGGTAGTCTGCCACAGCCTCTTCAGGCAAATCATAGTAGGCTGGGCCTCCCCACACAGGAATATAGCCAGGATGCCAGACCACTGTTCTCGGGGCCAAGCCTCCCGCAGGGCTATCCTCTCAAAGGCCAGGAGGTATGCCTCTACATCATCCTCCCACGTCATTTTCTGCAGCCAATTGCTGGCCGCATGATCTGCATCCCATCATGGCCGTGGTTCAGCTCTGTAAGGGCCTTTACCTGGTTTACCAGTTCCCGCAACATAGCCCGGCCTCGTCCATCAGCAGACGATTAGTCTCTTGCTGCAGCCGCTCTGCCTCCTGTTGGGCGGCTGCCTGGACACGAGTAGTTTCCTGCTGGGCAGCCGTGGCTTGTATCAGTGCCAGCACTACCTCCTCCATTGTGGTGAAAAAAATAAAAATAGACCCTCTTCCCTTTTTTTTTTTTTCCTTCCAAACACCCTCCTTCTTCCACCACGCTGTGGACACCAGATCCCACTTCCAACACCAGTTGTGACAAAGTTCCTGCTCTACCTTGGTGGGTCTTGCACTTATCGGCAGATTTGCTTGCCTTGGAGCTTCACGGCAGCCCTCAGATTGGCCGTTTTTCTGAATTCACAGTCCAGGTCGACTCCTCCTGTGTCTGACCAGGAGTTGGGAGGATTTGGGGGGAACCCGGGCCCACCCTCTACTCTGGGTTCCAGCCCAGGGCCCTGTGGAATGCAGCTGTCTAGAGTGCCTCCTGGAACAGCTGTACGACAGCTACAACTCCCTGGGCTACTTCCCCATGGCCTCCTCCCAACACCTTCTTTATCCTCATCATAGGACCTTCCTCCTGGTGTCTGATAATGCTTGTACACCTCAGTCCTCCAATAGTCCACATTCTCACTCTCAGCTCCTAGTGCCTCTTGCTCCCTGCTCCTCACACGCACACCACAAACTGAAGTGAGCTCCTTTTTAAAACCAGGTGCCCTGATTAGCCTGCCTTAATTGATTCTAGCAGCTTCTTGATTGGCTGCAGGTGTTCTAATCAGCCTGTCTTAATTGTCTCCTTAAGGTTCCTGATTGTTCTGGAACCTTCCCTGTTACCTTACCCAGGGAAAAGGGACCTACTTAGCCTGGGGCTAATATATCTGCCTTCTATTACTCTCCTATAGCCATCTGGCCTGACCCTGTCACAGTATTCATTACCTGATAGTCATGTACATTCTACAACACACTTTCATTGTACACCCATTTTAGACCTGTAAAAAGAGTGTCTAGTATGGTAAGAAAATTGACAGGACATAATGGATTCCAAGATATCTATAAACATGGAAAGCTTAGCAATTTTAAATTGTCATAAGATGGAGCCACCTACTAAGACTGCTGGCAGCCAGGCAGTCAAAAGGATCTATGTGTTCATCTGAAGATATGTTTCAGCATATATTTGCAGCTCCTGTGATGTACTAAAAGTCTGAGCATATATTTCAATTTATCTGGACCTGAGTCCATAGTTGTATTTTGATGTACTAATCTCAAATGTTAATATCATTTCCAATTTCCATTTATGCCAGCCCACTTCCAAAATGTTCAGTAGCACTACATTGTTTTTATAAAATGAAGAAAGGATCAAATGTCCTCCACAAAAATGTATGGAAGTTGACACAACAGACTATAATAATTACTGCTAAAGTGCCTCTTGAACTTTTTGATGGATAGCAGAATAGAACTGCGGGCTTTCTACTCCCAAAAGACAAGCCCTTAGCTTTCAAAATCAAGTTGAGTCTGTGTTTGCTGGAATAGTATTAGGCCTTATATCACCAGTGAGTCAACCATTAGAGAGTGACATGCTAGAATGCACTTGAGTAATTCTGGCAATCTGTCCAGTTGAGGGCAGTGTTACACCCATATATCCACACACTCCCATCATTGTGGTCTGTAATATAAATATATATTTGTAGACTTGTTAAAATGAACACTATGTAAATGCATATTAAGGCTAAAATCCTGATCCTATGGAAGTGGAGTGAAAAGGACTGTATGCTCCTTTCCTGGAACAAAGGTCAAAAATGTCACTGAAAGAGTGGATGCGATCTGGAAAATTATGGTCAAGGCTTTACTGATAATGATATACACTGGAACGAATGACATTGCTGCCTTAGAAGACAATTCAGAGATCATTAAAAGTTTCAGGGAGCTGTAAGAGAGGAAATTACGGGTGATCATCTCTGAGATCCTTGCTTCCCCCACAAGCAAGAAAGATTGACAGCAGACGATATTAGAGGTAAAGCATCTACTAGATAAGTGGTATAAAGTAGAGGGTTTTTTTTTTGGTGGAACATTGGGCCTTCTTCCATAGGAAAAGGAGGATGTGTGGCCTGGTGCCATCTGAATAGAAAGGAACCGATCTTCTGGGTAGCAGACTCGCTGGAGTAACCAGCAGAGCTTTAAACCAGCATTTATGGAGAGGTTGCTATGAGTATATATACAGTACACACACACAAACAAATAACTCATGCTCAAGATAAGATAAATATAAAGAATCAAGGCCCCAAGGGATGTAAAGAGAAGTTCTTCAATTATCTAGATGCCATTGCTAGAAGCCTGTGTAAAAAACAAGAAGAATTAGAAATATCAAATTTATTTCCATAAATGAATATGATTGGTATTGCTGAAACCTGGGATGATTCAGGGATGGATGATTCACATGGCTGGAATGTTAAAATCACTGCTTACACTCAATTTAGGAAAGACAGAGAAAACCGAAGGGAAGGTGGGGTAACATGCTACATTAAAGATACCATTACCTGCTTCAGAGTTATTAACAAATTAGAAAGACAGGACTTGGAATGCTTATGGATCAATGTACCAACTGATCAATCACAAAATGATACTGGTGGGGGTTTGCAATAAATCACCAAACTGGATGAGGGACAAGATGAGCAGCTCTTTAAACATCTGTCTATAACGTGTAGAAAGAAAAATTGCATTATCATGGGGAATTTCAGTCTTGGGAACATGAGCATGCCACCATCAGTAAAGGCATCTTTGGAGTTTCTAAAACTTATAGAATATAACTTTCTAATACAAAAAGCACTGAAATCAATTCATGGTAATTCTATATTAGACCACATTCTGAAGGATGAAGATGAAATGAATACTGAACTAAAAACTAATGGTTGCCTAAGTGCAAATGATCAGTCTAATTTCATTTTCTATGTGCTGGCTGAATATAGTCCCATCCATTTATATGTATACTTTATCCCACTCAGTTTTGCTCACTGTTGTTTTTAGCTTTGGGAAATTGGCCTTATTGAAACACCAAGTGTAAGTATAGAGAGAAAGAATATAGAGGACCAAGTGTGAACATAGAGAGAACCTCACCCACCTTGTCTCTCTCATATCCTGGGACCAATACAGCTTCAGCTACACTGCATACAAGTGTGTATACTCTCTCTCTCTCTCTCTCTCTCTATCTCTATCTCTCTCTCGGTGTTTCAAAAAGGCCGATTTCCCAAAGCTGAAGCCAATAGTGAACAAAATTTAGTGGGATGAAATACATAAACATAAAAATGTGAATGATAGTTAGGAATTGTTTAAAAATACTCTATTAGATGCCCTCTTCCCCCCCCCCCAATTATGCAATTAGAGAAAGGGGAGGTAAAAGAAGTAATAAAAACAACATATAACAAACAGAGAAGCTGACAGGAATGTGTACAAATCAACAATTAGGTGATGCTAACAATTGATACGGGAAGCTAAAGGTAACAGTGAAAAAATGTATGGCCCATTTTTAAGAACGATAAGAAGGAATTCTTTAAATATACCAGGAAAAATAAAATCCTAGCAATGATATAGACCTGATCCTGGAGAAGCGTGGTAAAATTATCAATCATGATGCAGAAAAGGGAGAAGTATTCAATATTTCTGTTCTGAATTTGGAAAGCAGGATGATGTATTCATATCGTATGGTAATAATGAAATATTTTCTATTCCATCAGTAATTAGTAGGGAAGATGTTAATTAGCGACTATTAAAGGTAAACATTTTTAAATCTGCAAGACCAGATAACTTGCACCCAAAAGTATTAAAAGAATTGGCTGAGGCGTTCTCATAATTATTAACATTGGCTTTTTAACAAATCTTGAAATACTGGGAAGTTCCAGTAAAAAGCGAATATTGTGCCAATATTTAAAAAGGGTAAACAGGATGGCCTGCATAACTATAGGACATTGATACCAGGCAAAATCATAGAAATGCTAATATGGGATGCAATCAGTAAAAAAGTAAAAGACAGAATCATAATAATTGCATAATAAACAGCATAGTTATGCAGAACATAAATCTTATCAAACAAACTTGATTTTGTGTTGATGAGATTACAAGTTTGGTTGATAAAGGTATCTGTGTTGACATAATATACTTAAATTTCTGTAAGGCATTTGATTTAATCCCATTTATCATTCTGATAAAAAATAGCACTATGCAAAATCTATGTAGCCCATATTAAATGAATTAAAAACTGGTTAACTGATAGATTGCAAAAAATAATTGTAAATGGGGAATTGTCATGCACTGGGAGTGTTTCTAGTGGGGTCCTGCAGGGTTTGGTTCTCAGCCCAGTGCTATTCAATATCTTTATGAATTATCAGCATGAAAACAAAGTAATTTTGGGTCAAATTTGCAGATGAAATAGAAGTTGTTAGAGTGGTAAATAAAGATGGGGACAGTTAGCATATTAAACAGACAGCATATTAAAAAAATTAGTTCTGCAGACTGACCTGGATCACTTGATAAAGTGGACTCATTTGAATAACGTATATTTTAACACAGCCAAGTGCAAACTAACACACATAGGAACAAAAAAATTGGATCACACCTAAAAGATGGGGTACTTATCCTGGAAAGCAGAGACTCAGAAAAGGATTTAGGGCTCATGTAGATAACCAACTGAACATGAGCTCCCAATACTGTGACTAAGAAGGAGAATTCAATCCTTGGATGTGTAAACAGGGGATTATCACATACGAGTAAGGAGATGGAATTGCTTCTGTATATGACATTAGTGAGACCATTAGTGGAATACTGTGCCCAGTTCTGTAATCCACACTTCAAAAGGAATGTTAAAAAATGGGAAGGATTCAGAAAAGAGCTACAAAAATGATTAGAAGTCTGGAAAATCTGCATTATAGAGAGAGTAAAGAGACAAACTTCATCGTGTCTACAAGTACCTACATGAGGAAGAGATTTCTGATACCAGACAACTCTTACTTCCCTTCTTATGTGGCATCTCCATTACTGGAGGTTTGCAACGATGGTAGCCATTCTGTACAATCCTCTACTAATCTCTTTGTGGATGAATAGCCCTTTTGATGCACCCAGGATACCACAGAATCCACCCAAGAAACTCTTTTTCTGTCTTGCATTCTTCAGCCATCAGATTTTCTTTCTGGTACCCATAAACATACATCACCCTCTGAACCTCTTAAAATGTGCCCTGCAAATTGAATCTTTCTTTTCATAAACTGCCAACAAGTGTTTTCTGCGTTCCAGTCATCTCCAATACTTTGTCATTGGTTACACGGTCTATCCATGGTATTTTCAGAATTCTTCTATATAATCATAATTCGAAGGATTGGAGTTTCTTTATTATTGAATATCCACATTTCACATCCGTAATTTGACACAGACCAAATGTAAGTTTTTAAGAGTCAGAATTTAGTCTTCAGATGTATGTCCCTTCTCAGCAGATGTTTATTGTTCCACAATATCTCTTTTGCTCTTGCTATTCTGATGCTGACTTCACTGTCCTATCTTCCATCTTCTGTAATGATGCTTCCTCAGTAACAATAATTTCTCACTTGCTGTATGGCTGCATCATTCTCTGGAATCTTGCATGTTTTCCCCAGAGTCCTGAACACCACCACCAACACCAAGTTTTTGTCTTGTCCACATTCCAGTCTAGACCATATTCTTTGTCAAGTTAATCTCCATTGACTTCATCAAAACTTCTTCTGAATCAGCCAGCAACACTGTGTCATCTGCATAGGAAATATTATTAACCCATTTTCCATTCATCTTAATTCCATCTTCTGTTTCTTTGATTAATTTCATCAGCTCTTTAGTCCAGAAGAAAAAGGCATAATAAGATCCAATGGTTGGAAGCTGAAACTAGATAAACTCAGACTACAAATAAGGCACAAATGTTAACAATGACGGTAGCTAACCATTTGGAGAAATTTAACTAGAGACATGGTGGATTTTCCATCACTTGCAGTCTTTAAATCAAGACTGGATACCTTTCTAAAGGATGTGTTCTAGCTCAAACCAAAGCTATAGGCTTTGATGCAGAAATTCTTGGGTAAGACAATTTGGCTTGTTTTATGCAGGAAGTCAACTAATTGATCATAATTGTCTCTTCTAGCCTTAAAACCTATGAAACTTTGAATCTATGAGATTAAAGGGAATTTTGCCATTGACTTCACTGGGAATAAGGTTTGTTCCAATGGGGTTATGTAAAATAGAGGTAATTGGACAAGTATTGAGGTGCTTTTTTGAAAACAGATTATTAAACTTTTAAATTAAAATGGCTCCCATATTTAAGGGAAATGATATTATCATTTTAATGTCCTAACTTCTCAACACTAAGCTCTATTAGACTTTTAAAGTCTGCTAACGGAAGAGGTGGAAGGCAGCCCCATTCCATAAGAAATTTAAAACTAGTTTAGCAGAACACTAGAAAATATACTGTAGAGGATAATAGTGCTCAGGCAGTGGAAAATGGACACTGTATCTGCTCAAAGTGGGGTTAGGAGGTCTGCATCAAGGCAGGTCAACCCCACTATGTAGGGTTTAAAACCACCTTTGCTGCCATCCTCCTCTAGTTTTGTGTTCTGCACAACTCAGGCAGATCAGAAGATCTGGCTCATGACACAGATCTAGAGTTTTGTATTGGATAGGTATTTGCTCACTGGATGTCCCAAAAACTGAACCAAAGGTTCAAGAGGTGATGTGATACTAATAACTCCAATCCTAAATTATTTTAGCTTAGAGCACTCCCATCAAATGTGGGAGAAAATACCCTCTCTTTTTCTTCCCATCTTTCCCAACAAGAATCAAAAAAACCCATGTACATTTTCTTAATGCATGAAGAGGTAAGATACAATTATGAATAACACTTTATAATGGTTTTCTTTTATAATGGCACTTATGAAGGAAGTAGTTGCTCTGTGCCAAATTAGAGACCACTGTTTGAATGAAATCTCTCTACCTAGGGATCCTCCCCACCTCTTCATATATTTGCATTTATTTTACAAGTCTATTTTAATGAGCTCGATATAAAACTAGAGCTCATACCTCTTGATCCTGATGAACACGTAATTACCGTTTTGATTCCCATGAGAGGCCTCTCAACACCATCTTGTCATGGAAGTTAAGGGCATAATGTTTTAATTGTAGGTAGGAGAGTATTGGGATAATGCTTTAGTTGAATATTCTACCCAATATGACCATGTCTAAAATAGCTTTAAACAAATGTCCTATCCACTGTGATCCTACTTTCCTCCTTCCTACAGGGAAGCTTGAGTTATTTCTTGTGGGTGTTACACTCAGAGTAATCTTTCACGGTACTGTGCCTCATTAGTTTGAGGAGAAATAACAAGTGGGGTGCCACACAGGTTAGTACTTGGATCAATATTTAGTTAAAATCCAGTGACTAGACCTACATGAGTGGGGGCACACGGAGCTTTCCCTCTACAACCTGCCTTTGGTGCCTATGAGCTGGGGTCAGGCACAAACCTCAATCCTTGCGCACCCAATTCAAAAGGACTAAGGGGCTCTAGTGCTGACAGCAGAGCTATACATCTTATAGGATGGGAGAGGGTGGAAGCAGGGAAAGAGACTTTTCCCCATCTATAATAGCCAAAATAACTCTGTCAACAAGAGAGGTAATGCTGCACCCTGATAATGGTTGTAGCAAATCCTCCATGTCTGAGGCACAGTGTATCTGAGAGCTGTCACTTGGGTGATGAAATTTTACACATAATGTAGTAGGGACAGTGGCTTCTGGCTTGATTTTTGAACTCACAAATCTCATTGAAGTCAATGGGAGCTCAGGTGCTCAGAATCTTTGAAAACAGGCTATAAAAGCCATGATTTCACCCTATTGATCTGGAAGATAAAGGAGATTGTACATTGAGCATATTTAGAGATGATACCAAACTAGGAAGGGCTGAAAATAGCAAACAGAGTAGCCTAGAACCTTTGAAATGAATAAGATTCAATGTGGATAAATGTAAAATAATATGCATAGTAAAAATAATATTTGGCATAAAGTCAAAGGAGAACGAACACTGCATGCAGAGCAGTAATGTGAAAAAGGCATTTGCAGTAAGTGTGAGTAACATTGAACAAGAGTTTATAATGTCATACAGCTGCATAAGAGGCAATAGCTATTCTGGAATAGATATAGATATATTAATTAAGATCATTCTAATTATGATTTGTATATTGCTAATGTTTGAGTTGTTCTGCATAACTGTCCTTTTAATATTTATTGTCATGTGAATATGTATCTGTTTATTACATAAGTACATGCAGCCAGGGTACGATTCACAAAGATTTTTACATGCCTAGCTCCCATTGATTTCAATGGGAGATAGGCACCTAAGTACCTTTGTGAATCCTACCCCAGGTGTATTAGATAGGATCTAAGAAACTCTGACAGAAATAACTATTACAAAGTATGACCTAAATTCTGAGAGGCTAAAGGAACTTAACAGGCACAACTTCAGAAAAAGTAGAATAAAAGGCTATGATAATATACTATACATATTTGAATGGAAATAGTATAAGAAGGGATGAGATTATTAACAGTGGTTGAAAATGGCATAGCAAGGAACAATGGGTAGAAATGAGAAAAGAAAAATGTTGGTATGACTTTAGAAACAAAATGTAAGTCATAAGGGCAATGAGATGATGGAAAGCTCTACCCTGAAGGTAGTTAAGGCTCCATATCTACAGGTGCTTAAGATGAGGTTAGATAAAAACCCTTGAGGGATGACTGTAGAGGATGTGCTTTTCCCAGGCAGGTGGCATTACTAGTGTTGACTAAGGTAACCTTTTCCAATGATTCAGGCTTGGGAGTAATGCAAGGATGTTTTGGCGCTCTAAATTCCAAATTATTTTTATAATATTTTTGTCAGTTATGGTAAGAAGATGGTACTGTCATCAGCAGGTTTTCCCCTAGCTACTCCAGCAGGCAGGGCTCAGACTGGGCAAACAGAAGCAGTGTCCTCTCCCATATTTCCACTCAGTCATCCTGGGACTGGTCTTATTAAGAAACTAAAACAACAGGCATGTGCCTAAGCTCATCCCCTCCCTCAACTCCCAGACTGGTGTGATGACATCGGAACCTAAACTTTCATTTTAAAAATTTGTTTCCAGCCTTCATGGTGGCAAAACAAAGTTGAAAACATGAACTGAGTGTAACCAATGCAGTCGCAGATAGCCATTAGAGCCCAGGGAGGAACTCATTTTCAGAGCAGATGTGCTATGCTGCTGGGCTTATTATGCTCCTCAGTGGTCTGGGATGCCCTGCTGGACTCTGGAAGACTGGCTCCTCCCCAGTGGGCTCACATCTACCCTCAGGCTTCACTCCTCTACTCTGGCCTTTTGTTTCTGGAGGTGAGGTCGGGGGTGGAGGGGTGGTTCTCTCCCAAACACCATTCACGTTGGCACCAAAACAAGACACCACTGAGAGTAGAGTGTAGGGATCTGTGATCTTCCCTGTCCTTTTTTACATGCTTTGACAGCAAGGAAATAGAAGCCCATTGATGAAAATGTCAAAATTGATAACTGAGTTAATACTTCAGTACACACCTCTCAGAGCTATTGTTTCAGGCTCTCTACATATGCAGACAGGTTTCAGGGTTTTCTCTATAGCAGTTCCACTTACTTTTTTTTTTTTTCAAATGAATGCTGAGGTGCAATGAAGCCAGGTTGTTGACCCCATTCATTTAAAGCCTT
Source organism: Eretmochelys imbricata (assembly GCF_965152235.1). Lineage (NCBI taxonomy): Eukaryota > Metazoa > Chordata > Testudines > Cheloniidae > Eretmochelys > Eretmochelys imbricata. The sequence goes on from NC_135577.1 coordinate 77,237,293, forward strand.
GCCTGTGAGATATTAGGACAGAAATCATAGACCTAATGTTAAAATCCTGTTAATTGATTAAAGGTCAGATCCAGGGCCAGATTAACCTTTTGTGGGCCCGGTGACAAACATATTTGTGGACCTCCATGGAGGCAATGGAGCATGGCATTGGAAGGTTGATCTCCAGAGCGAGGGCCCAGCCAAGGGCAATGGGGCATGACATGGCAGGGGCAGCCCTGCACCACCCAACCCAGTGCAGGGCACTATTTACAAACCGCCAGTTGCCAGATGCACAGTGGCCCGCTCGGCCCCATGCTGCCAGCATGACCCTTGCCCCAGGGCTGGAGCACCCACAGGAAAAAAACAGTGTGTGTTGAGCACCCACCGGCGGCCCCACCAATCAGCTTCTCTCCCTCTTCCCCAGAGCCTCCTGTGCATCGCCGATCAGCTGTTCAGCAGCGGGCAGGAGGCACTGGTGTGGGAGGAGAAGGGGCAGGAAGAGGTGGAGCAAGGGCGGGGGCGCTCAGGGGAGAGTGCGGAATGGGGCAGTAAGAGGTAGAGTGAGGTGGGGCGGATGTGGGAAGAGGCGGGGTGGGGCCTTGGGGGAAAGGGTGGAGTGGGGGCAAGACCTGGTGCAGAGCAGGGGGGTCAAGCACTCACAGAAATCAGAAAGTCGGCATCTCTGCAACACCCCCCCCCCGACTCCCTATGTCCAGCACCACCACCCCCAGACCCCTTCCACAAATGCACAGCACCCTGCACAACACCACCCCTACCCAGCACCCCCTGCCCACCACAACTGCCCAGCACCCCACAGAGAACTCCCACTCCCTAGTGCCCCAACACACACACATCTTCCCCACCCCCTCATAGCCCAGCACCTGCCCCCCCTAGGCTCCCCCAGAGACCCATTCCCTGATGCCCTGCCTCCCAGATGCACTCACCGGCCCTGCTGGGAGGGAACTGTGTCTGCTGGGCTGGTCCTGGAGAGGGGAATTGCTCCAGCCCCTCAGGAGTGGCGCAATCAGCCAGGTCAGGGCCTGCCCTGGCCGGACTGTCTCAGAACTCACTTGCCTGGAGGGGCCCAGCCAAGGCCCCACACTGTCATCCCCTCCCAACTGGCTGAGACTGGCCAGGCTTCTGCACCAGTCCCAGGCAGCTCAGGTCCGGGGAGACAGGTGGGGCCCCACAGATGGTGGGAAGCAGAGATTGCCAGAGGTGCACTGGGGTCTAACCAGGGGAAGGAGAGGAGCCGGCAGGTGGGGCCAGGGGGCAAAGAGGAGCCAGTGGGTGGGGCCAGGGGCAGAGAAGAGCCAGCGGGTGGGGCCAGGGTCAGAGAAGAGCCCTCAGCCAACCCGGTGATGGGCGGAGGGGAGCCAGCGAGCTAGCAGGTTGTCGGGGTGCAATGCAAGCAGGGCAGGCTGGGCCCCCTTCTGAGCATGGGCCCAGCTCCATGACACCACTGGCACCATTGTAAACCCAGTACTTGTCAGGTCCAGCACTGGTGTAAAATGAGTGCAACTCCTCTCACTTCACTGGCAGAGGTGGCAAGTTGTATGGGCCCATGGTGCCAGTGCTCCAGCAAATTCAGGCCCCCGGGGGCCCAGCTCCAACAATGTTCATGGCTGGGTCTCTCCCTCGGCCCCACCTGCTGCCGGCTCCAGCATTTTTGGCACCCCAAGTGGCAAAAAAAAACTTGCCACCCCAGAGCCCGACGTCCTGCCGCCCTTTTACATTCGCCGCCCCAGGCACCTGCTTGGTTCGCTGGTGCCTGGAGCTGGCCCTGCCCCACATGCCTCCCCCAAGCGTCCCTGCCTCACCTGTGCCCTGGGCACCGGGTGGCTGCCCCCTGCAACTCCACGCTGCACTCCCCCGCCAGCCACTGCTGGCTAAGGGAGCGGCGCTGGCAGCAGGCGGGCTGCTGCACCTGTGCAGGGAGGAGGTCAGGAGCCTCAGCAGCATAGCAGCCCTCCCCCCCAGCAGGCGCCTCTGAGGGGGTTTATCCTGTCTGGACCTCCTGAGCAGCAGCATGGGGCTTTGATGAGTATTGTGCTGGGGGGAGGGGGAACAGAGCGGGGTCCCTCCACCGGAGCTTGCTGCTGCAGGCAGACAGAGGGCTGGGGGGAGTCCTCTCTGGCCTAAGTCCTGGGGAAGCCTCCCTGCTGCACCCCAAAGTTTGAACTCCTCAACCCCCACTCAGCCCCACCCCAGAGCCCGCACCCCCAGCCAGAGCCCTCACCCCCCTGACCCCAGCCCTCAGCCCCCTCCTGCACCGTGAACCTCATCCCCAGCCCTCACACCCACACCCCAACCCTCTGCCCTAGCCCCGAGCCCTTCCCACACACCAAACCCCTCGGCCCCACCCCATTAATTTTGTTTAATAATAATCAACGATGGATAAATAATAACTTAATAAAGTTACTCAGAGAAAAAGAACAAAAGGGTAATTCATCAAGTGATGGCCTGAGTTCGACACCCAGCTTGCAAACTGAAGTTATACAAAAGATGTGGCAAATCAAAAAGATAAGCAAAGGAGTTTTCCTCAGTCTTGTCTATCAAGATTTACGTGGTTGGAGTACAATAGTGAATTAAACAGAGCTTTTTGCTTTTGCGGGTTCTTGCTCCAAGAGTGCTTGGTTGTTTCTGTATTCAAAAGAGTATGAATAAAGTTGATATTCTTAGTTAAATAAATTGTTCTTACGATAGTGATATTGTGCAATATAGGAAAACTGTTAAATGCTTACTGTTTTCAGTCCATTTTTACATTATTTTAGAAAATATACATCAGCTTACAAGGCAGGTGTGTCGGGGGTGGGGCGGGACTCGAACCCGTTCTGAGCACCACCAAAAATTATACAAACCTGCCGCCACTGTTCACTGGAGTTGCACCCATTTACATCAATTGAGTACCTGGCCCCAAAAGTTTCTCTTGCTACTTCATTATGTAGCAATGTATAGAAATGCCAGTATTTTAGTGGGTGTGTCCATATTTGATTTCTGGTTTAAATCCCTTTGATTCATTAGAGTTGCCCAGTTTTTGCTCGACTTAAATAAAAAATGACAAGCAAAAATTCATAAGGTTGCAAGGTCAAGTACTTGAAAGTGCTTTGAGAGTTAGGAAATTCCAGAAATAAGGCTGCCCATGCAACCTTCACTCAATTCCCTTGTGCATTTGCATTATGATACAGTCTTTAATTACATGAAAATATACTTTTTTTTCACAAAACCCCTACTTCATGCAGTGCATTTGGTGGATGGAGCTCAGTGAATGAGGAAACTGTTCAATATTTCTTCCCATCCTTCTCATTCAATGTGTAGCCTGACATCTTAATTACCACCATCCAAACCCTACACTTACTAGGGAACTAATTTCTTTGTGGGCTTTTCTATGGTGCAACATCATTTTAATATCTTAGTGCCTCACAAATATTCATGAAATTATCTTCACAAAACCTTTGTAAAATAGGAGAATATTATTATTCCCATTTTACAAAAGAGGAAACTGAAAGAGAAAGGCAGAGTGACTTGCCTGAGGTTACACAGTAAATCAGTGGCAGAGCCAGATGTAGAACTCAAGAGCCCCTGACTCCCCAGCCTACAGTCATTCCTCTCGTTCACTGGTTTCAAGGGAGTTAACATCCACAGGTTTCACAGCTTCCAATAACTGCAGCTACAGTCAGGAGCACTCAGCACTTCTGAAAATCAAGCCCAAATGTCTCAGGTTGGGCACCCAAAAAATGAGAAACGCAGATAGTGGCCACCTGCAAATAAATTTTGGTTGAAGTGACTTGCTTGCATCACATCAGAAGTCTGTGGCAGTATCGCTGTACACCTGTACCTGTAAGGTGATGAGTCACTCCTGTGCTGGGCTCCAGCCAATCCGCAAGCCGGGAACGGGTCTGGTGACCCCAAGGCAGGAAAAGCCCCACAGCACTAACAGCAGCTCAGTGTCACTCCAGGACTTGAAACTCTGTCCTGCCTGACAATGCAACAGACTCCCCAAGCCTTAGCCTGCTCCAGCCTTGTTCCTAGTCCTGCTCTTGCTCCTGCCCTGTTCCTAGTCCTGATCCAGCCCCACTCTGGACTCCTGATTCTGCCTCTGAGCCTCTGACCCCCTGACTCTGACCACTAGGCCTGACTGTCCTGACTCTAACCACGAGGCCTGATCATCCCCATCACAGTTTCTGACTGCATCCTTTCACTTCCTGCTATCTCCTGTGTCATTTTTTATATACCTTCCATCTTCAACAGCAAATGTGGTAGGTGTCCTATGGAAAACCACAGCCCTCATTGAAGGGTCCTGGCTTTCAACTGACTCTCTTTTCCTCATTCTAGAACTCTGTGAGGTCACTATTAATTATATGTGAAATGTATATTTTAATTGCTTCTAAATTACATCTGGAATTTCTGAGCTTTCTGGTGGTAAGTACCAAGCTTTCACCAAACCATGATGTAATGTATACGTGATGGGATGTATACGTAGGGGCATAGCGAGCAGATCGAGGGACGTGATCGTCCCCCTCTATTCGACATTGGTGAGGCCTCATCTGGAGTACTGTGTCCAGTTTTGGGCCCCACACTACAAGAAGGATGTGGATAAATTGGAGAGAGTCCAGCGAAGGGCAACAAAAATGATTAGGGGTCTAGAACACATGACTTATGAGGAGAGGCTGAGGGAGCTGGGATTGTTTAGCCTGCAGAAGAGAAGAATGAGGGGGGATTTGATAGCTGCTTTCAACTACCTGAAAGGGGGTTCCAAAGAGGATGGCTCTAGACTGTTCTCAATGGTAGCAGATGACAGAACGAGGAGTAATGGCCTCAAGTTGCAGTGGGGGAGGTTTAGATTGGATATTAGGAAAAACTTTTTCACTAAGAGGGTGGTGAAACACTGGAATGCGTTGCCTAGGGAGGTGGTGGAATCTCCTTCCTTAGAAGTTTTTAAGGTCAGGCTTGACAAAGCCCTGGCTGGGATGAATTAACTGGGAATTGGTCCTGCTTCGAGCAGGGGGTTGGACTAGATGACCTTCAGGGGTCCCTTCCAACCCTGATATTCTATGATTCTATGATTCTAATTTGTGAGCAGTACAAACAGTATGGAGCCCAATGTCTGAGGCTGTAAACAAGTTTCATTCTGTCTTATTAATAATAAAATAATAGCATAATAAGCAATATCAGAGGAAAGATTGGGGGAGTAGAATTGATTTCATAGTCTGTCAGATACATATATATCAAAGAAATGTTTATTGTGTTTTTTCTTGAAAACTGTCTAAGAAATGATATACATAAAAGAATGTGTAACTTTTATATTTGGTTATTTACACAACAACACTGACATGTAGAAATGCTATTTGTACATTTTTTCTTACAGGTTTTTATCTTTCTTATGATGAGAGATTGTTGTAATGTTAAAGTATATCTACTCCTGGCAATTCTCAAAGGTCATCTGTTCACTGGAGAGCTAGCAGGCACCGCTGATAGCATTCATTCTGAAATGTGTGGGCTGTGGCAAAGGTGGCCTGGGTTTCTCTGAAAGATGTAGAGAATAGTATAATTGGATCTCTCCCATGTTGGATCCTACAGGATCCTATTCTGTCTCCCCCATTCTGTTCTGTATGTATGTGTGGCCACTGAGGGAGATTGTGAAACATTTGGGGCTGAGCTAGCAATTCTTTTCCACCACTGCCCAGATGGTATGACCTCTGCTGAGATTCTAAAAGTGCTGAATACCACAAGAAAGGCTGTGTTCACAGTATTTCTGGCTGGGACTAGAAATGGAAATGCCAGATGACAAATGAGAAAGCCTGTTCTCGTTAGATTTCCAGTCCAGTGTTGCAGACTCAAGAGGTTCAGAAAGTTAAGCCGACGAACTTTTGAATGCTTATCTGAAATGAACCCAAATACCACACCTTTAGAGATTAAAGCAGACTGGAAACTAGTATACAATCCTTGGGCAAAATCCTCCTATCATGTTGGAGGTAAACAGCAGAAATGCTGGTTTATCTAAATAGCAATATAGAAATGTAGCTTCTCGAGATGCTTCCATGCTGTAAAAAGGGATTTCTGCAATTTCAATACCACATTATTGGCCCCAATAGATCTCCAAAAGGGCTGTGATCTGGCCAGAAAGGAATCTTTTTAACCCACCATATCACAACGCAGATTGTACTACCTCAGAATTTGCTGAAATGAAGACCATGCCAGGCAGAAAAGATATCATACCCCTCAAGTAGAGTAATTTGAGGCATAGCAGACACCTTAGACATGGAGACACTAGGCAGATGGATGGACACATATATCCTCACACATACGCTAATGTAAAGATCACAAAGCAAACAGCAATATAGAACATCACCTTGGTTGTGGACTGTCTCTGGGGGACAGGATTTCCAAGACTCCATGAAATCAGGTAGGCAGCTTCTGAATGTAATCTTCCTCCCACGTGTCTCATGCAAAGCCATAGTAAATAACATACCTGGTCCTCAGATCAGAACCCAGGACACATAGAATTAAATGCCATAAAGTCCGTTACAAATGTAAACCTGGTGTAGAGCCTAAAGATGACATTGGTCTGCTATCCATTATCAAAAAACATGTGGGGGGGAAACAACACATAACTCTATCTTCTAGCCACAAGGATCATCTCTCCTGACCACCATATACACACATTTTGTTTTATATGATACCAGAATGTTAGCTTCCTTTTTTGATACACTCTCCCTTCTCATGCTTAGCTGGTGACAGTCATTTTGCACATCCTCTAAATGCCATGCAGACATGGTACTACTGTACCTCTTGTGGCGACTTACACCTATTTTCTGACCAATTTACATGAGGCTGAGTATGACTTCCCTTAAACCAGTGTAAATCAGGAGTAATTCCATCAGAGTGTAAAAACACAGTGAGATCAGAATCAATTCCCCGTCTAGGTAATTTACATTATCACATATATCATTGCTGCATTTGGCCTTTATAAAAGAAAATAAGATATGTGAAACGGTTGACACAAACACTGATTATTAAAATCTCACTAAAAATTCTTGATATCTTTATCATATATATTCCCTCACCCTACTGTTGTGTAATGTTCTCTGTGCTGATTAGCTAAAACAGTCCTCTTCAAAGATGCTCATTTTATTCATAGAATGACTTCAGTGGAAGTGCTACATCTAGAGTGCTTGCAGGATCATGTCTATACAGTATAAAGATAAATTATTATTAATTATTTATTACTATTAATTGTAGCTGATATACTTCCCCCTTTCAAATTCTAACAATTTATGAGGAAATCTATCTGAGATATTTCTAGGGCATTTGGTATCTAAGCATGCTTAGATGATGATGGTGGTGGTAGTGGTGGTAACTGAGTATCTTAGCTTAGATCACAATGAAAACTACTTTGGTGATCTCAGCCTATGCTCAGATGGACATTTGTCGATATCACAAAGTTGCCACACAGTTGGGCACAATTCAGCTCTATTGGCAATTTCTGCCATATAGGGAACAAAAAGAATAGAAAGGACGCTGCAGGACAGGACTTAGATGCATTTGCCAAACCCTGGGGTCTGATTCTGCTCCCACTGGATCAGTGAGAGTGAGATTGAGCTCATAGTGTGGAAGTTTTCTACATTACCTGCTCACACTACACCTATCTCTAGCTAGTGCTATTGGTCCTTAGCTTTCAGAAATTACTTTTGGAGCTGCTGTCTCTAGTTATGGATAAATAATTCAGGACTCATGTGCAGCCCCCCAGGACTCACGTCCAGTGAGAACTCTCTGCACACGTATCGTAACCCTCGCACAGGTAAAGAAGAGATCAGCACCTTCTGTGGCAGCATCTCCCCTTCCCTAGGGCTACATGAAGGGTGCTCTGGAACAGCACGGATGAAGTTAGAACGGGGAAGTTAGATAAGTGGATAGGATGATGAGAAGTAGATAGGCCAGGTAAAGGATAATATTTTCTTTCCCCCACTATCCCTATGTTGATTCGTCAAGAAAGTGGGAGCCTCTGGAGCAACCACTGGCTAGGAAACCTTTGCAACTGGTCTCCAATGGCACTGTGCTGTCAGGGAATGCAAGCGAGATACCAGGAACACAGAGCTAAGGTGAACACATAAGAGCTTCATGCAGATGACTCTGGGCCCAAGATCTGTGAGATTTGGAGAGTACCCCCAATAGCCCCTTCTGCAAAGGAAAGGGGTAAAACTCACCCCCTGAGGGAACAATTCAGGAGACATTTCTCTGAAGAAAACCTGTCACAAATATCCTCCCTTTAGCCCCTTCCCATGGGATTTCGGCTAGAGGGGACAATCAGGCCTCGACACATTAGATACAGATTATCCACTTAATCTCATTTAATATGTTATTGTTATCCTCCCTCCCCTCCTCCCTTATTCCAAACAGACAAATATATCTTCTTATGATTGCTGCACTAAAGCATATCCCTCTTCACTGGTTTAAGCCTCACCTTCCAAATTTAATTTTCCTTACAAAATAAAAGAGAAATGCATTTGATGGAGGAAATTACAGCTAAATTAAGATCAACATTAGACAAACAAATCAGTAAATGGCTGCTGGCTATTGATTTACTTTCTGAACGGATTTTGCTGTCTTAAAAACTCTTTTCCACTCTTACAGAGGAACACAAGCTATACCCTTTAGGGCCTAGTCTACACTAGGGTCCTTTTCCCCAAATTCTAACTGGTGGTAAAGCTGATTCAGCTAATCCAATTTTAAAATTGGTTGGAGCCATAGCATAGACTTTCTTAAGACAGATTCAGGTGAAACAGTTCGGGCTGCCTGGTGCCTGGTCTAAGATAGTGTTTCCATCTGTTTTAAAATAGAGTAACAGAACTGTTTTAAAACCATTTAGAATTCTGGGAGGCGTGTGGGATAGTACTGACACTTGCAGGAGCTCTGAGAGGCATTGTATCCCTGGGTTACCTTACAGCTGCACCACCCCCAGCACAGGGATGGGTCTTCTTTGAGCCTTATGCTTTTGGGACTCTGTGACTTTTTGTAATATCTTATTAGAAGGAAAAAAACCCGTCCTATATACCAAATTCTCACATTTTTTAAAAGTACAGATTGTAACTGTATTAAGGCAGTAAGATATTTTTAACTTAGACTTCTCAATTGTGTCTCTGTCTTCCCCAAAACCAGAATAGTGTTTAAAGTGCATTTACAGTCAGATTTTCTCAGGTAAGGCATCCTGAAAATAGTATTGTTCTGGTGTAGGCTTTCAAATACATTTCTGTTGAACTTTTGCAGGTTTCTTGAACCTTTGACCACATTTTCATATGACCACATTTTTAAAATATGTCCTTAATAATTGTACAGGAGCAAGCATGAATACACACTATTTATTCAACTGGATAGTACCTGTTAAAAGACTTCGTTATTGTAAACCCAGAATAATTTTGGAATTACTGAAGCTTCTCTATAAAGCAGAGAAAGCTTCTGTAATATAAAAAGAACAGTTTTACAGTTCTGCTTTAACTTCCCGAGAAGTCCTTATGTAATTGCATTTCAATGGGTACAAAAGCAGGTTTTTCCATTAAATTACTGCTGTACTTATTAGAGGTGTAGTCAGAGGGTTTTAATAGCAAAGAGCTTGTACTGCAGATATTTAGCTCTGCTTTCTCCAGCAGATGTCACTTGCAGTACATAATAATTCATGGAAAGAAGTGAGGGCAGATAGAGATGCACTGTATTCCTTGAAATATAAGCCATATGGGGGTTGGGAAACATTCTGGTGCCTTGTGTGTGTATTAAGTTTGGCATTTGGGTTGTTTTAACTGATAGCCCTAAAATAACAAAGGTAAAACATTTTTGTTTCCAATTTATCCAGTGAAGATTATGCCTATAATTCCTGTAATTTGAAAAAACAGAGTGAGATGCATTTAGTTGTTGACACATATGAAGCCTGGGTCACATCTGATCTAATCACTGCATTACCAGTTTATATATTATTTTTATTCCAAGGTGCATTTAACATAGAGTTGAAGTTTAGTGAGATGATATGTATTCCGGGTCAAAGCAAAACTGCCAAGAGCACATTTTTCCCTACAAAGTGAAGGCTTGGGGGTAAACTGTGTATCCAAGGCAAACTGCCCTGTGTTGGGAGTGGTCAGGAAGTGACCCACCCTCACAGGAACTCTGAGAGACTTCAGGCATGATTCTCCACTCATATTACAATGGTGTGTAATTCTGTTGTCTCCAGTGGAATCACTACTGATTGACACCAGTGACAAAGAGAAAGGAATCATGCCCACAGTACCTCAGGCATGCCGAGTGCCTCCAGGATCTCTGGATGAGAAGAAGGTGGAGCATTTGCTTCTCGTTTGGCTCCCCACCCCCCCCGACCCCGCACCTGGCTCCTTAGCAAAGGCATTACATTATGAGTTCTAGGCTCATGTGGCCCTTTTGCTCCCTGATCACAGGAACTGCAGGCTTTTTGGGCTCCTGTCCAGACAGTGCAAAAGGCCCTCTCCTGTCTGGGCAAGTGCTCAACACAATCTGCCCTTTAGTTTAGACCTTTTCTTCAAAATGTGTCTACACTCATTTTTTTTCCCTGACCATTTCATAAATGTAATGATCAGGACAGTAACTGGCCAATCTTACCCTTATAATGTTATTTGTTGTCACTTAGGGTCCCTTAACTCACTCTTCCCTTTTTCTTCCTATTTTCTTGCCAAGCCCCACAGTAAGGTTCTCCTATATGCTCAAAAGGGGGGCAGGGCCTCTTGTCTGACTAAGGCTGCAACTGCTCTAAATAGACTTGGGAATAGGAAAAAGGAGCACCCTTTTTCCGCCATTCCTGCCTCTATCCATGCCCACACAAGAAAATAATCTGGGGCAGTTTGAGTGAGGAACATCCCCTCCCCAAAGAAGGCAGACACCCCAGGGGCCTGGGCATGAGCCCCTGTACTATACTCCTCCCCCAGGAATCTAGGAAATTGTCAATGGGATGAAACAACCCAGCCTGAAAAGGTGAAGGAGCTGGGAAGAAGCAAGTCAGAACCCACACAAAATACAGCAGGAAGAGCACTGCCTGGGGAGCTAAACAGCAAGTTACTATGATCTTGGTCCTCATCTGTGAGCTACTTGCACCCTCCTGCTAGCCCTTATATCTGACAATGGAAAAAGGAAATTTAGGCTTGTGGTTTCCTCCCACCTAGGACCCCTCCTCACCGTGCAGGGAATTTGTCTGGGTAAACCTATGAAGAGCCATCCTGAGTTTGAATCTAGATCCCATTCATTGGATCAGACCTTGGGTCTGTTTTGTTCAATGTATAACAAAGTTGTGATGCCAGGAGTGCTCACCTGAGACTGGTCCTTATTTCCTGGTTCCAGTCACATGTTAAGGGTTAGGGCTGCAAAAGGTTATATCCCTGTCACAGGGCAGTGGTCAGTATCCCCTGACTCTATGACAAAAGAGTTCACAAGTGGCTAGGTAGAGAGCAGTTAGAGATACACCAGGAATTCTGGCAGGAGCAGGTGAAGGAAGGAGATTTGGAGAGGAGACAGCAAAGAATTTCCTGTTAAATTAATTCATGTATTGACCCTGTGGAGGCTTTGATATGCCCTAGCTGAGCTACTTTCCGATTGTCACCCACCAGGAGTTTCTTCTGAGAAAAACCTCACTAACATGTCCAAACTTTGATCACTCACTACATAGAGATGCTGGTCCAAGTTTCTAATCAAATAATCTTACTTTTATGGGAAAATAGAACAAGGCTCTCAGTCTTCTGCTGAAATAAAGATCAGGCTGTAGCACTAGTGACCTATTTTCACTGGTAATGCAATAGCTACTATGAGTTCAGTGCACCAGAAGGAAGAACAAATTTCTTCTGAGCAGCACTTGGATACCATGGTGATGGGTGCAATATAAGAATCTAAATAGAATGGGAAAATGCTCAGCATTTATCTCCTTTACTTTTATGCATGCATTTACAGGGTTGCTACCAGTTCCTAATCTAAAAAGGCAGTAACTCTCTTATTTGGAGTAATGAAGATTATATGATTTACTGAATGTGACAAGAGGCTGCAGCCCCTCCCCCAAAGTCTCTCCTCAAAAAAACCCTCAGGATTATTTAATTTGAAGAAATTAGAGAGGATTTGAGTGGTACTAGCTGAGGAGACATTTCATGCAGGGAATTATAATGATAATAATAACACTGTATTCATACAGATCCCCCTTTCAGCTGAGGAGCTCACATTGATTTATAAACATCAGTGAATGAAGACTCACAGTACCTTGTGAATTACCTATTATGAGCATCATTTTACAGACAGAGAAATTGAGGCACGGCTTAAATGACTTGCCCTAGGTCAGCCAGTGATTCAGTGGCAAAGCCAGAAGTAGAATCTAGAACTGCTGATTTCCAGTCCACTAGCTAATGTTCTCCCCATTCACTCACTCTGAGGAGGGATTCATTTCTTCCACAAGAAACTCTGAAGATGAGAGGAAAAGTCAAACTGGACTTCTAATTTTTCAAGAGGATCTTTTTAAATTTATTGTTTATTCACACTGTAGAATTCACAAATAAAGGGAGTTTCTTGCAGAATTGATTTTGAATTTAAACATGGAATATACAGGTATTTTGTGGTCTCTAGATAGCATGAGAGACATATTTTCTGACAAGCTTATCTTGGGGATTGGGGAGGACGTGAGGTTATCCTTTTCCAAAGTTATTCGACATCTGGGTTTCCCCTTCTGCAGTGTTTTGACATGAGTTAATTGCAAGCTTCATTCCTGTGAGTGGAGGCTTTTAAACACAGCACTGCAAGAAATCATGTGCTTCTCTTTCTTAAAGGACCAAAGTCCCCTGTACCACTGCCAAATTGATGTTATTGCTTGGTTTTGACATCAGTGCTACTATGTATGTATAACTTCACTTGACCCATTACATATCCCTTCATTAGTTATCTTGGAGAACAGAGAAACCACAGAGGACACTGAAGAAAGAATGCTGGCTAATATCTTACAGTTTGTGTTTAGTAATCAAAGAAGGAACATTTAGGAGAAATAAATACATTGGAGTAATTTTTAAATGAGTGCTTTATTCATTTATATTCAGCAGTTTTACCTTTTGGCTCTATATACTCATCAACATTTTAAACTATTCCATTTTAAATAGCCACAAAGCTCACAAGTGAGACAGAGATCCAATACTTTATTGATGCTTACAGAAGGGCAAAATGAAAAAGCTCTGATTTAAATGGTTAGGTTGGCCATCTTTCAACCTGTCATTATTTTAAAGCCCTGTACTCCAGCAATTTGCCCTAAGACTTGCAACTTCATAGAAAAAAATTCCCTGAAACAAGTGGATAATCTCCACTGAACATGATTTTATGATAGTACTCTGATTCACAGGTGAACCTTCTTCTGAAACCACGTCCAGTAAGTAATAGCATTATTTTACAACATTGCTGTTCAGATATATTGAAAATTGAATGTTTAGCTTAATAAGCAAAACAATACAAGAGATGGGACAGGCAAAAGAAACTGTAACTGCCTTGAAAAAATAAAAAAGTTATGTCTGGTAACTTTATACACAGCAGTTATCCAAGTACATGCTGAACTGCAAAAATATAAACACAGACAAAAAGAGTCTTTATATGTCTTTCTTCACCACGTGCACATTTTTTCTCCTATGTCAAAAACTGTAACTGCAATTTACAAGTATATGCACAATCAAATTGCTATTGATTTAACGATGCATTTCTTTGATGTCCCTTGCCTTCACCTCATTTTGCATTATTTCAAACTGTCAATGATTTGTGACTCATGAATATTCAAATCTAATTTGCACTTACAAATAAGCATGCACGCAAAAAAGGTAATATGTCTATATTTGCCCTGTTGTTTTGTATTTATTTGCAGATTGTTTTCTTAAAAATACTCTTAAAGTAATTCCATCTATTTAAACACAAGTGGCCTGATTCTCCCCTCACACCAGCTTTAACCAGTGAAATTCCAGTAACTTCAATATAGTTACTCCTAGCTTACACCAGAGAAGAAACTCAGACCCAATTATTTTTCCTGTCTTTTTCCCCCTGCTGACTTCACATTCAAACTATCAGTATTTTTTGCAAACGTGTTTCTTTGTAACAACAGCAATTTCTATTTATTACTTTAGTAAGGGAAAAAGGCCTGGATTAAAACCCTTTATCCTAACACCTTCAAACTTTACAGCAGTTCAGATCTGCATTTGAATTGGAAAGCCATGATTTGGAACCATTGATACTTATTGATAAAACAATATTTTACTCTTGGGTACCATAAATATTTCATTTCTTCCTCTTTTTGTATGGTGGTAGTAGACACAAAACAGAGTTTTACAACTGTAAAAATAACAATATAGAAATATAGTAGTTTCCATCAAAATAAGGACCCAACATTCACATATTCATAGCTCCCAGTAAAGTCAATAGGAAGTTTCAAAGCACAAAAAATGCAGGACCAAGCCCTTTATGTCTACTTTTCCATTTATGTTGGGGTAGGTAAGAAATTGAATGGCTCCCTCGAACACTAAAAACTCCTTTAGATATTTATTCTCAGATCAAACTGTTATCCTGAATCTATAGGGTGCAGCCAACACCTTATCAATGGCTGAAATCTGAAAACAACAGATCAAGGAGCATCTGCCTCTGGGACAAACAATATTTTTCTTGCTCCAAACACCAGACCCATTTGTAACACAGAATAATTTGGAGTTAAACCTAGGTAGGGGAAGAAAATTAGGACAATTCTCCTCATGAATTTTGGTTCTTTATAATAATGCTGTAAAATTGTAATTATATTGTCTTCACAAAAAATAGAGCTGATTTCATACTGCAAAACTATATTTGGAACTGGTGTTCAGATTCCAAATGAGAGTTTAGTTTGTCATGTTTGTATCCCTTTTTACTCACTATATGTGAACATTCGTACAAACAGATGTTCGTCTCATAGATGGGTGTGATGGGTGCTCTTTGTCCTTTTATTGACTTAAATGGAAGCAAAATCAGGTGTGAATATTTGTTATTGCTTTTTGCTGTTAACCTCCTGTTTAATAAACTTTAGCCAACCAGTTGGAGAGCAGAACTAATACCATGTGACTAAGGTAGCCAGTCATACATCAGGAATAATGAATTGCAAAGAGTCTAAATGAACATTTTGCAAAGGGCCCATAGACTGAAATTTGTTTGCCTAAACTATTCAACTTGCAAGAAACGAATACTTTCACAGAAATAAGGATTGATTATGGGGCCCTAATCCTTCTTTGAGGTTTTTTGGTGCTAACATAACACATATCAATAATCATGCATTTGAGAACAGAAAATAGCACTATTTTGACCAGCTAGTATGTATTCAAAATTAATAATTTGATCAGCTCTTCCATCAAGAGAAAACCTTTGGAAAGAATGTGTGTTTTAATGTGTGTGAATGATGCAAATGAAATATTTCAGTATTTAGTGTAAAATAACAATAAATATATCTAGTTTAATAATTTTTTCCACTAGAGCCAGGATCATGCAGCTAAGTGACATGGCTCAGCTGTTGTGAAGTACAAGGTAAAGCCAAGTGCCCTCAAACACCCAAGAAATAGTATTATCAAGTGTGACACATGCCTGGATATGTCTTATAGTGATCGTAATATGGCCTCAAGATAAGAGTACAGGACAAACACTTCTTATGTTTTTTGGTTTTTTTTATTGTTTTATTTCTCTACTCCAAAGAACTGCTTCTATTAGAGCTTTTTATGCCACAATCAATAGAACTATTAGTGATGGGTTATAATTGCATATGACGTAATACTAGGAGGTTTATAAATTTGTGTATACTTGCTTTATAAGAAATGTATTAGTATATTGTGGATTAATCTTGTTTCATCACTTAAGAAGCCTGTTTATTTCTGCAGATGTGGAAAATATTTTAAACTGCAGCATATATCATGCACTTCATAATATCAGAGATGGTGCTGAAAACATGTCATACAAAAACTATGACTGACAATAGCTAAAATACTAATTAAGGGCCTGATCCTCTGAGGTGCCTGGAGCTTGATTACTGTGTGCTGAAGGTCCACAATTCCTATTAAAGTCAGAGGGAATTAGGCATACTCAGCACTTTTCATGGGGTGCTCAGCATCTTGCAGAATCAGGTAGATAGCCATGTTCCTCAGTCAGGCAAAAATCCCATTTAAATCAATGGGAGTTTTGTCTATAAGTTTGGACCCCAAAATATTGAAGGCTATCAACATATGGAGGGGATTGCCTGAAGCGAAGCACAGCTGGAAGGTTGATTCCCTTCAAAGGCATCTTCTCCTCTAGCAGATGAGACCTACAAGATGATTTCAGGTCTTTTGAAGTGTGCAGATCTACATGATTAACAGAGGTCAAATCTCTGGCTTCCTGGCTTTCTGCATGAAGATTATTATAAATATTATTATATTAGCATAATCCTGCCAGAAACACTTAGGCCAATCCATCCCTGGTGGAACACTATTGAAGTCAGTGGAGTACACCAGAGATGGGTTTTGCCCTTTGAGTCTTATCAGCTAGCTGTAAGGGAAGGAGCTCTGAGTAATTAAAGTCTCTGAATACAATGAGCTGCCTAGTCATGAAACTTCATTGTTTGCTTTGAAGAGTAAAATCACTTCATTCTATATCCATGTTCTTTGACACCATCATTATTTTTTTATTTAAAAACATACAATTGCCAGCATAATTCATAATCAATACAGCTCTCTAGACTTTCTTAGGTAGCCTGAAATTGCTCATGGATGTAGTGATAGCCTGAGATTTGATGAGCCTATTTGTTGTCTCTTCTAGTTCTTCTTCATCCATCTTGTGAGGGGCATTTGGTAGCTGCATTAGCCCTTCCACAGCAGTTGTAATTTTGAACCATCCCGCTTAACCTGCCAAGATTCAAAAAAATAAAAAAAAAATGTAAATGAAGAACACCAGAAAAAAATTAAAATAAAACAAACAATCATGCAGATTTTTCCCTTCACAAAATGAGGTGAAATTGTTTTATTTTCCCTGGGTTTTTCTAAGCACCTGTGGTGTAATTTATTTAGTAGGAGTGATGGAAGCGGACAGATAGGTGATACCAAACATGTGTAAGAAAGAAGTTACATGTAGGTCTGTAAGGGTGGGTGGCAGTTGAGTGTTTTCAGGATGCATATAATAAATCTTAAAAGGATGTAAAGGGGAGCAGGCTAATGAATTTGGAAGCTGCCTTCTCAACTATCTCATCTGTATCTGGGTGTATAGGGCTTTTTCTTCTGGAGACTGTAGGACAAAGGTTCAGAAACACTTGAATATCTTCATTATGCCTAAATTGGTCTTCTGTTGCAGCTTTAACCATGCACAGAGAGGGATGGGACTCAGAAATATGTCCTGATTGAGTGGGACGAAAAATGCTTCCCTTTTGACCTCCATCCCCTTGGGGGAAGATGCTGCAACCTAACAATTGTTTGGGGCGCTGAGAATATGCTCCCATTTGTACTAAACCTCTGGAGCACGTTTCTACTGAGTTGTTGGAAGACTTTATAAGACTGGCAACGGCACCCTGCCTTTGGCTAATGAGTCTGCCCAGGAGAATATCACCTGCAATTACTTTCAGGGAATAACAACATACCAATGACCAGTAGGTAACGTGGACTCTGCAGAGGGAAACGAAACATACTTTCTTAGGTAGAAAAGGCTATGAATCAGGGTTAATTATCCAGTAGAGGGAACAGGGTTATACTCTCACTTCCTGACTCGCACCAATAGATCACCTCAAAATGTGAGCTACTTACACAAAAACATTTGCAAAGTTCAGCTCCCCCCACTTCGTAGCTTTTGTTGTTTTATTCATAATGAAATGTGGTTGAGGTACATTTTCTTTCCCTACCATTTGCAATTTATGAGGTAAGTTGCTCCACACGTGGTTGGTTTGGACCGACCTAGGGCAGCCAAATAAAACTGAAGAAGTTGGTGGCGATGAGAACGTAGTTAATGTCAGTGGGATATTTAATCTAATGCAAAGTTTAATTCAACGTTTTACATGTGCGCAAAGTATCTGAAGAAGACACCGTGCTTCCCTCAGACATCATTAAGGAGGTGGGGCAATCAGGCAAGAGGCTACCTTTAGCTTCCGGGAGGTGGGAGTACTCTCCATTGTAATCCTTTATTATCCTAGCACATAGAGGAAGGGAAATGTGTCCCAGGTGATTTGATTATGTACATTCCTAAGAGGGAATGGAGGAAGAGGGGGAGGGCACAACATTTTGGCTTGAACGGTATGAAAAACGTGTGAAATAGCACGTCCAGGCTATCCACCAACCGGTCCCCAGGCTGGCAGGAGTCAGGGGGCGGCAGGACTCCACTTTACGGTTATTTTGAAAAATAATAACGCTGATGATCACAAGGAAAAGCTCTCGACCAAGGGTGGTTGCAAAACAGCAATAGGGGGAGCAGGCCAAACTTAGAGGTGAACCCCAGCAGAGAAGCCAGCCGTTTGCTCATGGTCAAGGCAGCGTTCTCCGGGCTGGCAGTGCGCTCCCTGGCTGGAGGGACGCTGCTGTGATCAGTAACTTCTCCGCGGTCTCCGGGCTCTTGGGCGGATGAAAGTACCGCCCCGGGTGCTGCAAGGGCGACCCCAGCGCAAATTCTCCCCCACATGTAAACGGCCCTGGGAAGTCCAGGCGGCCGTGCTGAAACGAGGCGCACATATATTGAGTTTGTCAGGGATCATAAAATGTGAATTGATTATTCAAACAGCCATTGATTATAAGAGAATGCTTACTGCAGCAATGGGAAAGGTTAAAAGGAAGTTGACCTTCTGCGTACGTGACATAAAGTCGTTAGGTAAATGAGATATTCATACAGGGTGTAATCAAGGTCATGCTAATTTTATTAGTAGTATTAAACTCAGTCTTGAGCTTCAGTTGGGAGCAGTAAACTGTCCCCTTGGGAATCAAAACATGAGACAGACCCCAGTGATTGTTTTGTTTTTTTAAATATATCCCGTGATCTTACAATGGTGCTGAATTACTTTGGATTTACTGGGCCCGATCCTGCGGCCTCAGCGCCCACTGATGGCAATGGTGGGAGCTGAGGGTCCGCCGCCCGTGCACAGAATCGAGCCCAGTCTCAGTTCCCATCACGTTTATAGGTGCGAAGGGGCCCACACACATATATACACCTCTCCGGGGTACGTCAGCTTTTAGCCCACGGGGAATCCGGCTTGCTTGCGTTTGCCCTGTTAGAGACGCTCTTGTCTCCCAGATAGGATGAGAGCGTGTACCAAAAATTAGATGCGTTTATGCACATATTTATCCCCTCTAATTATAGAAATTAATCCTCTTACTTAGGACTAAAAGGTAACTTCTGAGGCGTCCCTTTGATGTTTAACAGCATCATTTGGGGCTACCAGTCCAACTGATTAAAGAATAATTGTTGGTAACTGCTTTCCGAGTGGATTGTGTTTAATTGAGAGGCATTCATAATTGTACGGCTTACCGCAAAATGAAACGTAATTTTAAAAACGCAGAAATTCTAACTGATATTTATTCTAACTATGTTTATTGTTCCAGCTAATTATTTCACGAGCTGGGGTGTCGTTCCCCTTTCCCCAAAAGAAAAAACGACACCCAGCACTCCCAAACATTCCCTGGAAGTTTTTCTAGGTACAATCTTGGGAGGGTTTTTCATTTTATGTTCAATTATAATTAAATGTTTCGGCTTTCTCCCCCCCCCCCCTTCTCTCCGCTGTGCAACACCTTGGGACGTGAGAAAGTGATGGCAGCTCTCTTCCCGCAGACCACGGAGTAATTGCAGAAGGGCTGATGAATTTCTTGAAGAAACACTTGCCACACACTGCGGAAACCATCCCCTAGCAGGATTTTACAAGCCAAAGTAAACAAAGCACCCCAGGGGCGATTTCCCCCCTTTGCGCAGTATACTTCTCCATTTACTTCAGAAGGGATCACACGCACACCGAGAGAGAGAGAGAGATACACACGCGACATTTAGACCATGAATCACAGTTTACATTTCGAAAATCTTACGGCTAAAACAAGCATGTAAATAGAAGGTGTTAGAGGGCTGGTCGGTCATTAAAAGAAGCTCTGCAGTTAGCAATGCAACCTTGCCTATTCCACATGCACCCGGCCACTTCTTCATACGCTCTTTGAACACACACAGATCCCCAAGTGAAAATTCAAGTCATCTCAGAAAAACCTTTCACAAGCAGTTTCTCCAGGGAAGAGAATAAAGTTACTCGGCTAATTTGACTATGTATAGACTCGAGAGAGTTTAAGTAGATTTCCTTTATTCCTTTTACTAGGCTCTCCGTGCAAAGTGGAGAGAAGTACCTAAATCAGCTGGCTGCCCCTTAGCAAAAAGCTTTTACTTTTAAAGCAAATGATCGGTTCTGAGATGCCCTTGTTAAAGTGGAGGAGAATTAAAAAAACCTGTCGATACTGCTCCTAACTCGCGTTTTTCATTTCACTTACAAAGCCGCTAAGAGGGGAAATACACAGCGCACCTATATGTATAGCTTCTTTTGCTTCCTTGTTGCAACTACCATCGAAACGTGTATGGTCAGTTCCTTTTTCGCCTCTGCTTTTCAGTCTTCACAAGTGCGATCTGGCTCATTTAGGTGCATCTTTGTCTGTTCGTGTAGGCGTCCCAGTTTCCTAAAGGGTTTAATTTAAGTGGGATTGTGATAAAGTGTTTAAATTCTATTGGGGGAAATGGGAGGTGAGGGACAATCCACCTCTATGCAAGTGAGAAATAGCCCAAGACTTGTAAAGCGGGGCAGAAAGGGGATTTTAATGGAGCAGGGTCTGTACTTTTTGCTGCAGCAGCGCCCTGAATCCTTTGATTTAACTGACATAGATTTTCCAGAAATAGGAAAAGGAGAGAGGGGCTCGGAGCGCGGGGGGGGCGGGGGGGAGGTATTTTATGTAAATGAGCAAATCCGAAATGTATTACAAATCCACTGTAATAAAACTGACAGTTTTGACAGTATTGACAACATAAATATATGTTGGAACACAGCACTTTCAGACACTTAACCGATGAAGCAATAAAAAGATTCGACTACAATATTTCAAATAATCGACATTGATGTTTTGATACATCATTTTTATACCTCGAATCGATCTATCACTCTGTGACCGGTCAATTTTAAGTAAAAATCTGCTGCAATTATTTACGCTATTGCCAATGATGACCTAATAACTGTTTTCAATTAATTACAGCCAAACTAAGCATTATGAGGACTAACTGGCCGTATGGTCTGTTACACGTCCCTTGCATTTCTTGTATGGGGCACAAACACAAATATGTATGTATGTTGCATGCTCTTTGTGGGATCAAACAGAAAGGCGTACAGAGGAGAGCCGATTGTTTTAGAAATAAAACTCTCCATCTTTTGGAAAAACACCGCGAGCGCTGTTCATGCCAGCCTCAAAACTATATTTCCAGGAAACACGTTATATTGTTTTGCCAGCCATTTCTTTTATGCATGAACAGACCAAGCTCTAAGCATTTATTTATTTATTTTTAAGTTAAGATCTGTGTCCCGCTTCAGACAATGGACTGGGTAGATCTTTCAAAGAGGGAAATGGGTACTTCGACTGTGTGTGTGTCCCAGTCATTTCAAAGGGAGTCCAGACATTGTTCTCTGCATACCCCAAGCCAAACTCCAGTATAAAACGAACCCCCTTTTGGAGTTTTGTAGGCAGCCGGAGAACAAAAGTGACTAATTGAGCGAGAGAAGGAAGCTGCAAGTGTAGCTGGAAGGCTCTGTGGTTGCTATAATAAACCGGTTTTATTATCCATCTCTCTTTTTTAAATCCCTAATTTTCCTTTTGTTATGATGCCAGGTTGGAAAGATTTGTTTTATGTCCACGGATTCCTCCAATAAATACAAAGCAAATTGCTAGTTCTGCACCGACCCCACTGCGTTATTACGAAATATTGACAGGTATTTTTTCCCTTTCTGCTTTCGATGTAAGTATCCAGGTTGTCTGTTTATGCCGAATAGGTCTGATCTTCACGTGTACATTTCGTACAGCCTACAAAATGTGAAAGACGCTCTATCCTTTTACATTAGCACTTCAAATACAGTTCACATAACATTCTAGGGGGTGCCTATTCAGGTTGACTTGGGGATTATTTTAATGCCCCTCTTCACCCACCCCACCCCCCAAAAAAAGCCGCTGCAGTGGGTTCCGATTTAAGGAAGATACAATTATCCTAAAAGAAAGTGAGGGGATAGATGGGGGGGGTGCAAAAGGAGGGTGGGGAAGAACACCTTAACGTAAAGATTTCCACCCATGTTTCTTCGGGTGAGTGGACTCCCAGATTTGGAATCCACTTTTACCCTCACCTTGTGAGAAAGGCTTTTCTGTGCTACGCTCTGGTCTCATTTAATTGTTCAAAGCAAAACCAAAAAAAAAAAAAAAAAAAAAAGCGCAATATTTGGGGGCTGAATGGAAAAAGCCCTTTTCTGAAAGTGTTGGAGTCCCGCCAGATAGCGCTAGAGGGCTGTTTATTGAATCGCTTCTTCTCTTCTGTGGGATCTTTAACAGAACAAACAGGAGAGAAAGAGAGAAATAAGGGAGGGGGGAAAGCCACCCCACAAGTGCCGTTTTAAATCTCTGGAGTTTATTGGAGAATAATAGGGACTTGCAAGTGAATAGAGAACCTAGATCTCTCGAGGTTCGTGTTGTTTTTAAAAGAGAAAGAGAAAGAAGGGGCAGGGGGAGGATGTTAACAGGTAACTAAATGAACCTCCTCCTAATCCAACTTCCAAAGATCCCAATCATACTGCAGTGGAGGTCAAGAAAAGTTCACCGTGATGGGCTACCATTGACTTTCTGGAGTGGAAAGATTTTCGAAAAGTAATAGATTGCTGAAAAGGGGAGGGGGGGAGCAAAGCACGTTATTGGAAGGGGGGGGAGAGAGAAGAAGTAAATGAACTAAAAGAACTAAATGCACACCGCGAGCTGAAGAAACTAAAGTGTACTTAATTTTAAAGGGGCATTCTAGACCAGACCTAGAAAATTATGCAGCTGCCTGAATCCACATATTTAGTGAATAATTTAGGGGAGAAGTGGGGTTGGGGGGAAAACCAAATAAGAATTAGATTGAAAGAGTAAAAACGGATCAAGTTTTAATAATGAAACCTATTCTTCGTATGAGACAGTAAAGAAATCAGCAAAGTGAAGTTCTTGATGTGGGAGATTAAAATATGGAATATTCCTTATAATAAAAATAAGAATGGAATAGTAACATATTACACTTGATCTTCTGGATAGTACACTGAAAAGAAAACTTCCTGTGGAGTTTGATACACTGTTATGGTTGTATTAGAATCCTACAGACCATTTAAACAGAATTACTTCTTTCGTCATTAAATCTGATGCATTTCATTCAACAATATTCCAAGAAAAATACAAATTAAAATATTCAAAATAATTCATGTTATTCTGCAATATCCCTTACCTTTCCATTATAGTTTGTCTGCAAATGTGGAGGATAGATTATATTTCTGGATACAATTTGCATGATCCAAAAAATAGTTCGACTCAGCAAACAATCAAAGTAACATTGAATAAAGTTACAAACAAGATTAAGGTTCAAATAATTTGTCCCTTCAGCCAGGCGTCAATTATTCTAACAGAGGTAGGAAGGCTAAAAGGATCTAAACCACTCGAATTTAATAAACCAGATTAACAATATGTAATTTTCAAACTGTTAGGGACCCCAAAGTAAACTACCCAAAATATCTATTAAACCAAAATGACTGCCTATAGGAAGTAGAGGATTTCCGAACAGTAAATAGTGATTTCATGTAAGCATAGCCTGTTTCCCCAAACTTTCTATTTGCAATAAAATATGGCACTGTGCATAAAAGCAGTGGTTTAACATAAACAATGGAATATACTTCTTGCAACTAAAATATTACCTGTTGTGCAACTCCGTTTTTGCAGGGGCTCTCAGAAATAGAGGCAGATCTCAAAGCCAGCAGAAGGCTAAAATGCCACACTTCGGAAAGGCTGATTGAAAACAGACTCTAAATTTTAGCGGATTTTCTCTCTCACTCCCTCCAAGAGCTAAGAAGCGGATTTGGGAGTTTGAAGGGAATAGGTTTCAGCGTCCATATTTGTTCTGGTGCACTTGTAAAATGCGATTTGAAGAGGATCTTTAGCCCTCTGATTGTCTTTGTATTGTTTTTCTTGAAACGGATCTTTTGCCCTTAATGAATCCCCACGCAGCTGGACAGCTCCTTCTCGGACACTGAGAGCTCTAACCCCAAACTGACCCCAATTTGACACCACAAGATGAAATTTTACCGCCTGTTAAAACCATTTCCAGCCTCGGCAAAAGGAGCTGGCTGTTGATGGAGATGCACTTCCATACCGGACACCTAATTTCTCTTTGGATTTTGGTCTAATCTGAAAAAAAAACAAAAAACAAAAAACACACACAAAACAAAAAAAAAACAAATCATGCGCCTCTCTCGCACTTTTCACGGGATCACCCTTTGTTGTGTGTGCACGCGAAACTGGAAATCAGCCAATTTAATCTCCCTGAATTACTGTTTTTAAAGGGTATCCCACCATGCAAGAGGTGAGGAAGAAAAAAAAAAAAACCTACCACGACTAACAAGAGCTAAGAGTTCTGCTGCTTCTTACATTCCTACCTAATCCTGAATAGGTCCGAGGCTTCATTTTGGGACACTAACTTTAGATCCTCTAATGGCTAAACTGTAGCGCTTTCAGCTAGATTCCCATATATTGTATGCTTTAATCCACTGGGATAGTGGGAAAAGGTTCCATCTTTCTTCTGCCCTGATCATAGAAAATGACACAACGGGGAGCATGAAAAACCTTTGCCTGATCATATGAAATTTTACTTTCTACCAGCTTAAAATCATTTTTAAAAGTTGGTCTTGCTTCTAGGTGGCACGCACAGGTCACGGCTAGCCAGCTCGGGGGCTTTAGTTTGAAATGAAAATTGTGAAAAGAGCAGCGTTTGGTACTGCAACATCTTTTTGCTATTTTTGTAGCTATATTTATGTTGCTCTTTAGCAATTCTTTACTCTGGAGAATTGAAATCTACATTGAATATTATGAAAATCATGCACGTGGGAAAAAATGAAGTATAAAATAATGCTATAATTAATGAAGCACACTCTTATTTGTAAATCAAGTGGTGCACACACTTCCTTTTTACAAGGAAACGGATAAACTTTCATCACAATACACCCAGCCTGGGATCTGAACAAATACACGAAGTCTTCAGTAGAACTAGATTACTTTTATACAGCTATATTACAATGAAGGACCCTTTCTTGCATCATATTGAAGCTATTTGAAATGAAACATACAGCTGTATTCATTCTGCCACTATTAGAAAATAAGTTGAGAAGCTGCACATATTTAAAATGTAACCTGAAAGCTTGGGTATATTGGAAGTACCATAATCAGATGGTTCCGATGAAGTTTAGGAATTTGGCATCTTTCTAGGGGGCGAGAAAGCAAATGACTAGATCTCTAAAAAAAAAAATCTGTTAGAAAAGTACAGCTGTAAAACTAGGAAAGGATTTGCATAACCTACTGCTCTGTAGGTCTCGGTGCACCCAAAGGATTAGCCAAGTATTCATTACCATGAATATCTTGAATTGCGTTACCGATTTATACGACAGAGTATAAAATACTGCACAACAAAACCGGCTTTTTCCTTGCAAAATGAATCGACTTAACCACTGCTTGAAAGAGATCTACATACTAAGGGCTTTTTACTCACCTTTCTTTATAGTCCCGTGAAAGTCAGTCACAGAATATCGGTTGCTCTTAGAGCTAGCTTTAATCTTGGAGGAGATCCTCTAGGGGAAAAATAACCGGTCTGCTCTTCGGCTTCTGACGATTTTTAAGGAGGGTGCCAGTCTGGCTAAAAGTATCTGAGTGACTTTTCTCCATATTGCTCTCATATTTGTAAATACATGCTGCTCTGCAGGGCTCACCGCTATCAGGACTCGTAGGAATGCCCACTGGCGTTTGTCAGCCCGCCACCCTATCTTTCTTTATATGTGAGGGCTGATTTCCCGCAGACATCATTGTTATGATGGCTCATTTAATCAAACTGTTTAATTGCTCCGGTAATCACTATCATCATCACAGGTACTCAATCATTCATCATTTTCGAGGGGTTTATTGACCTCTGGAGCTCATTCTCTATGCCCATTAAAATCTAGCCAAATTTCTATAATTACCCTTTGGGTTTTTTTATTCATCTAGTTAGTTAGTTAGTTAGTTTCAAAAAAAAATCTTAAAATATCAATAATAATCCCTAACTGACTCAAATACATTTTTGCGGTGTATGTTTAAAAGCCATCTATGTATGAGGCCACATTCACAACTGGATACATACATAATCATTGATAAATCCCACTATTAACGGGATAGTCTGTTTTAGATTTTATGTGCAGGGGACCGTGAACGAGAAAAAGGGGGAGTGGGGGACAAAAGTGCAGCAATCGATAGTTTGACCATTGCTCCTCCCCTAAACTTCAAGTATCCCCCATGATTGATGATCTTGGGTAGCTTTGGTAATTGACTGCTCTGAGGTAAGGCATGTTTTAGTTCCAGCAAAGTGATTGGGCGAGAGAAACATACCAAAATTAACGTGTGTGTGTGTGTGTGTGTGTGTGTAAGTTAATTGTGTGCTCAAGGAGGGTGCACCATCTCACTTAATTTGCTAAACAACCCTACTGTAATTAGCACTACCATTAGAAGGCATTACCGAGTTAATACTTAAGCATATATTCCCCAAATACAACACAGATCTAGAGCAAGGTCCAGCAACATACATACATACATACGTAAGTACATTGTACACACAAGACCCAGTGACTGGCTCAACATAAACGTGCAAACAAAATCTACATAACATTTTGGGCTTATCATACAAAAGAGTAACCATGACTTTGTTTTAAAGCCCCTTTTAAAGACCAAAAACCTCATCACAAAACTAAAGGGATTTCCCTCCTCTTCCTCCTCCTCCCTCCCTCCCCCCCCCCCAGACATCACAACTGCGGTTGAGAGAAGCGATCACTTAATGAAGAACAATGCCAAATATAGTTTGAATGAGGTGTTCTCTTCATGTCCTGGAAAATTAATTTTTTAAACAGCGTAATGAATTTACACAGGAAAGAAACCACCCTTTAAACATAACATTCTGGCAGAGACGCAGTACTTTGTTAAAGCAAGCTTGTTTCCTATAGAAGATTAACTTTATATGCCCCTTTACATTTTAACTGTCTATTCCCACAGACGTGCATACCATTCGCGGCTACAGTGGTATCTGAAGATTAAAAATTTGTTAACAATATGCTAAACAACGCAGTAAAGCAGGATATACTTTGCTGGTAAAATAATCTAGTGAAAACCAAACCAGGTCTAGGCTTCTATCGTACTTTTCTTCTTGCTTTCTGCAGTTTTCCCTCTTCCCCTCTCTCACACAAACACTCTCTCTCTCTCTCTCTCTCTTCCTCCTCCTGTGTCTCCCTCTTTCTCACACACTCTCCCTTTCCTATATGAAAAGGAAGGTTGATTTGCTATGGGTATGATCTGTTGTATGGCTCCCCCCATGTGGAGTTGAAGCAGTCCTGATTACATACTCTGCATATCACAGGCTTTATTCGCTCGCTCGCTCGCTCTCTCTCTCTCTGTGCTCTCCTCTCCCTCTCCCCTCTCCCTTGTATGTGTCTCTGTTGTAGGACTGGCTATGGCCACCACTACTTCCGGGTTCCGTCATTTCATTCTCCCGCCGATCAGCGCTGCAAAACTGAGCCTCTTCTATAAGCCAGCCAGCAGCCAACCTGCCAACACTTACTGACACTCACTCATCTCAGAGAGAGAGAGAGAGAGAGAGAGAGAGAGACAAAATACCTACCAGGAAAAGAGAGAGAGAGAGAGAGAGAGAGAGAGAGAAAGGGGGAAGTCCAGGTTTTGCAAACTATTCAATTTTTCTTCGCATCTTTCCCCACCCCCCTTCCTAGTACTTTAAAAAAAAAAACCCAATAGCGATCCTAAAAGGCAAAACCCAAACGCGGAGTTACTGGAAGAAGAAACCGGGGTTAAAAAGATTCCTCCTCTCTTCTTCATCATCATCAACCATCATTCATTCACTACCTTGACATTCCCTGGCTTTGATTGACAGCTGGAGTGGCAAAAAGCCATGAGACACGACAGTTTGGTTACATGTGGGTTGCTGACGGGCCGATCGTAACCTTCAGTTTGGGGGCTTGACAATTTTTTTTTTTTTTTTTTTTTTTTGCTTAGAGAAAGAAAACAGGAAAAAGAGAGAGAGAAAGAGAAAAAGGAAAGAGAGTGAGAGAGAGAAAAAAAGAAGAAATACACAACCATCGTGGTTCTTGGCTGATTATTTTTTATTATTGTTATTATTATTGTTGTTATTATTATTATTTACCCAGACTGGAGAATAGGCGAAGTCTATAAGTGGGTTGCCAAAAAAAGGAATCTTCTTCACTGTAAATCACTTTCTTTTCTGGACTGGGATATTAAATATACGACACATCCAGGAGTTTATTGGAGCGCAGACTGATGGCGCAAAGGGTAGGTTTAAATCTCCAACACTTACCTATATATAAATCCTCTCTTAAGAGGGGCCTGTCCGATTTGCTCTCCTCTGTTGCTGATGATGATGGCGGCCAGTATTAAAAAATAGCAGCAAAAATTATTCACCAGCTTTGTGTGTGTGTGTGCGCGCGTCTCTCTCTCTCTCTCTCGCTCTCTGTGTGTGTGTGTGTCTCTGCAATTGTTCCACGCTTTTTTCCTCTCCAGCTTTTCCCCCAGCAGTGCGATTTCCCTGCTACTCTAGCTGCTCAGTAGCACGGCTTTCGCAGGGGAAGGCTTGCTGCCGCCGCTGCCGCTGCTCTGCCGTTGCTCGTGCTGCGTAGGATATCTATACATATATCTATACCCTCATATATTGCTGCTTGTTTTGTCTCTGGCTCTGACAACGACAAAGGGAATTGCTACTAAATAATGTTTCTGGTAACTTTCAGATTATTTTCCCCCCCTCCCCCCATGCACCCTACCTTCTCCTCCCTGCTTCCCAGTGTTTAGTTCTTTCTTTCTTTATTTGCTTTTGATTCTGTTTATTCATTTATTTCTGCTCTTTGCTTTCTAATTCAGAGTAACTCGAGTTTCTCCCTCATTTCCTTCCTTTTCATCCCAGTTTCCTTGTTAGGGTTTCGTCTTCCTTGATTGAAGCAGACCTCCTCCACCCCCCACCCCACCCCCCAGTACCTCTTCACCTCCTCACACGGCCCCCCGCCTTCCCCAGCCCTTGCTAGCCTCTGCTCTTTATTTTATTTTATTTCATTTTGTATAACTCTCCCTCCGTTGTGGCTATTCCTGTTTGGTTTTGCTGTGTTGTGGTCTGTCTGGGTGCTTTACTCTCTTCTGACTTTTGTTGTTGTTTGTTTTTTTTTTGTTTTGTTTTGTTTTTTTTCCCTTCCTCCTCCTCCTTCTTCTTTTTCTCCTTCTCTTTCTCTCTCTTTCTCTCTCTCTCTCTCTCCTGGCCCATTTTTTGACAGTACGATGAGCTGCCCCATTACGGCGGGATGGACGGAGTAGGGGTGCCGGCTTCCATGTACGGAGACCCTCACGCTCCCCGGCCGATCCCCCCGGTTCACCACCTGAACCATGGGCCGCCGCTACACGCCAGCCAGCACTATGGAGCCCACGCCCCGCACCCCAATGTCATGCCGGCCAGCATGGGATCGGCTGTCAACGACGCCTTGAAGCGGGACAAGGATGCGATCTACGGGTAGGTACATGCAGGGTAACCCGAGCGCCATAGCCCGGCTTGCGGCGTGTGTGTTTTGGACCTGGGGAAGGAGGCAGAGGAGAAGAAGGATGGGAGAGGGCTCCCATCAGTGGGCACCGGGCTGGCGAGGTTGAAGGGGTAAGTAACTCTGTCTAAAGTCTGCTTTGGAGAAAAAGACTTGGGAGACACGGCTAGTGAGGGTTTTAGGAGAGTCACAGACACAAATCACCGCTCTGTAGGGAGACCTGTAGTGTGGCTTATTATTAATTATTATTATTATTGTTATTTATTGGCAGTAATAATAATTAATAATAAATAATTTGTAGTCTGATGACATCGGAGGGACATAAAGTACCGATAGGAAATGTGCACCAGAAAATACACCCCTATACGTGAAAGTTATTTTTTCTTTTTCTTTTTTCTCTCGAGAGGCACAAGTTAGGAGCTGAGACAGAGGGGGGTGGATACCACGACACTGGATTATAGCTGAAGCAGTGTTGTTCTGGTTGATCAAGATGCCATAATAACACTCCTCTAGCACTGTAAATAAAGAGGTATTCAAATCGCGGAAGACAGAGTAATAATAGAGGGGCTCACTTCTGGCAGTCAACTCTTCTTTGAAATGGAAAAAAACTGGAGGCAGTGAGTAGAGCTTCCCTTCTTTAGAAAGAAAAAAAAAATTAAAAAACCCAAACCAAAACAACAAAACCCCTGTACCAATGCAATGCTTTGAGGGAAGGACACAGGTTCCTTTCAGGGCAGTAAATTACCCCAAAAGAAGAGCTAGTAACCTCTAGGACACAAGGAGGGCCCCCGATCAGAGCTACAAAGGGGGAAAAGAGGCAAACACACCCTTACTACTTAACACAGAGATATTTTTTTTCATGACTACTCCAATTATGGGAAAATATTTCTAGAAGTGCTTCTCCCTCCCCCTCTCCAGCTCAGTTATCTAGACAGCTGGTATTTTACTTGGGTGTGCTTTCTAAGCCAGGAAACTTCACCACCTTTTTGCTAGCAGTCTCCTTTAAAAAATAATAAAGAAAAACCCCAACTACGAAGAAGTGCAAACAGTTCGCGTTACCGTGTTTCTCATTTTAGGGTCTAGCTTGGGGGTAGGGATGGGATTGTCCTGGTTTCATATTATTTAAAGCTGTGGCTAAAAGTGTACGATTCGCAGCTGAGCTGCTGTAGTGGGTGCATGCGTTTGTTTTGTTCGGTGTTCAGGTTATTTTTGTCTCTGGTCTGTGGGATTTGAACAGTGGATGCGGTTTGGGATTTGACATTTTTAAAATATTTTTTTGAAGTTTTCATTTGTATTTGCCCGGTTTGAAGGCGTAGTTGAGGGCTGCAGGGTGTAATGTGTGTGTGTGTGTGTGTGTGTGTGTGTGTGTATACTTGTTGATTAGAGCTCTTCTTTCTTGCCTCTCTCCCCCCCCTCTTTCTTTGTGTGTCACTGCCCGGTAGGCACCCGTTGTTCCCCCTGTTAGCGCTGGTCTTTGAGAAGTGCGAGCTGGCGACCTGCACTCCCCGGGAGCCTGGTGTGGCCGGCGGGGATGTCTGCTCCTCGGACTCTTTCAACGAGGACATCGCGGTCTTCGCTAAACAGGTCCAGCACTTTTTCACAGCCCTCCGACCCCGCTTCTCCCCCTACACCTCCCCCCCCACCCCAAAGCACCTATTACCGCACTTTCAGAGAGAGAGGCTCTCATCTTTTGATTCCACACTAGAACTGGGGATTAGGGCGTGGAGTGGAAAATGTGTTCTGCCACCGATCCACACTGGCCTCATCAGAAAAGAGTCGGTTCCA
Source organism: Eretmochelys imbricata (assembly GCF_965152235.1). Taxonomy (NCBI): domain Eukaryota; kingdom Metazoa; phylum Chordata; order Testudines; family Cheloniidae; genus Eretmochelys; species Eretmochelys imbricata. The sequence continues at coordinate 77,268,932 of NC_135577.1, forward strand.
GACTGTTGAAACTAGTTCACCCAACTGCTCGCTCCCCCAAACCCTCATCCCCATCAACCCAATCCCCGTGATCGAGTTGTTAGCCAGACACACTCACCCAGATAAAGACAAGAGATCAAAAAGGAGAGGGCTCTGAAAGGACAGAGGCACCGGGCTGGCTGCAGTTTAGACTCTTTTTCACATAAATCATTATTTCACTGAGCGTTTTAATATTTTAATCTGGCCTGGGCGTATTTCGACTCGCTAGCTTGTCACATGTTTTTCCTTCAAGTTATTCGCGTACCGGGCTTTGAACAGGGGCTGTAATTTACACTGATTTGCCTTCTTCTCGCAGGTCCGCGCTGAAAAGCCACTTTTTTCTTCAAACCCAGAGTTGGACAATTTGGTAAGGCTTCCACATTTGCCTTCCCCCCACCCCTTTACTATAGTTTGTGATATTCATAACAAGCACCTTTCTAAAACATGAAGGGGTCATTGTAAGTGAGGAGGCTGGAGGCGGCCGAAAGTTACAGGTTCAGCCATCCAGGGTTTAGGACCAGGGAGGGGGAAAGCAGAAAGATTTAAAAACTACATCCCAGAGGCTTCAAAGAGGCTTCACTTTTAAAGTGAACCAGGGCAAACTCTGAAGTCCCAATGCATTGCAAAGCTGTGTTTAAAGCCGCGGGAAGCGACAGTGAAGGAAATAACTGCTTAAGAAGAGCGAGCTGGAGATTTCTAGCGCAATTCTTTTGCTAATGCGGATGATTTCAATAGTAAAAGTGCCTAAATCCACTTGTAAAGAAGATGCCAAAAGATGCATCTTGAGCGTTTCCCCTTTTTTCTTTCTTTTGAGGTGTGTGTGTTTGTGAGTGTGTTTGGTTGGTTGTTGTGCGGACCCTCAGAAATAAGTGCTTGGGGAGAGGGATTTCTCTAGATCCCAGTGAGACACTAATCACCGCTCTTAAAATAAATATGATAAAAATCGAGTGCTTAGGGTTAAAGTTGATCAAAATTGCTCAAGCGTGACCAGTGAGCTAAAAACCTGGCTAATGAGTGTGCGCCTTGACAAGCCCCCTCTCTGCCCATTGGGGCCCGCAGCTCTGCACAGACCCCAGTGCGTCCTTCTCGCAAATAACTCCTCGCTCAAAACTTTCTTGCAGATGATCCAAGCAATACAAGTACTAAGGTTTCATCTTTTGGAATTAGAAAAGGTAAGACCAAGGGAACTGGGGACTGTGACTCCCACTCTCATTATCTCCCCCTCCCCCATTGATTTGTTGTAGACACTTATAAACATTGCCAAAGAATACAGGGGAAACGCAGTGTGATATTGTAACCTGGGCCGTACGAGCAAACACGCTGAGTCCAACCCGGCATTTCTTTTTAATTGTAATTCGAATGGATCCTTTAAAAAAATAGTATAACCCCTTTACATTCACCCTACTCTTTCCTTAACTGGATGCGATTTCGCCGAGTCAGAATATTATTTTCAATATTAAATAACCCCTTCTCTAATCCAGATCCCATCGCCATATTAACCTCAGCCAGCCTTAAATATTATGATTAAGCAGGAGGTGACGGGGGTAACTGTGCCTTGAGATGAGACTAGGATCTTTTCAGAGCATAGGCGCACTTATTTATTTTTACAAGTCCTGGAAATACATCCATCTCTGCCCCACTTCAAACAGATCCCATCACAAGCTACCAGCTGTACCTGGATGGATTGGGTATACTCCAGCTATATTGCCTAGGTCCAGTTTCCAGTGTTTTGATGTTATCACCAAATCCGATTTTCCTCTATAGACTAGACTGAGCCCAGTCTCTCTTCTCTTTCTCTCTAACTTGTTGCTGCGGCCAGTCTCTAGAGAATAATATGTGCTGCAACAATTTCTCTATTGTTTCCTTGCCTTCAACTATTATGCCCCTTAATTAGAGTTACTCGTGGAATAGATCACAGAGTTTCTCTTGCTACCAAAAAAAAAAAAAGCTGCAATCCGATATTTTGCCTTCCTTTTTTTTTTTCCAGGTCCACGAGTTGTGCGATAACTTTTGCCATAGGTACATTAGTTGTTTAAAAGGAAAAATGCCAATCGATCTAGTTATTGACGAAAGGGATGGCAGCTCCAAATCTGACCATGAAGAACTCTCAGGATCTTCCACAAATTTAGCCGACCATGTAAGTCCTCTTGATCCCTTTATGGTATTTTTAAAGACTCTAACCTGCTTAGGAGTCCCCTTTTTTTAGCCTGCGTAAGTCTCTCTCTGCCCCCTCCCCCATTTCCCTACGAGTTTTAAAGTTCTTCTTATGGTCGATTTCTCCCCCCCCCCCCCCCGACAATCTGTAGCACAGGGAGTTTGCTTATGATTTAAGTTTCCTGATCTGGGAGACTTGCAGCGCTAGCAAATTGTCTGTTTGATGTGGTGATCGGTGCTTTTTCTGCTTTGCCAACCCTGTAATCAATGCAGCAATGCCAGAAAACAGAGTCGAGAAAGTTAGGGGGAAAGTTTGGTGATCCCCCCCCCCCCCTTGTGCAGATGACAAGTGCTGAGAGTTATTGGCAGTTTTACATTGCATTAAGAAAAGGGTTAACACATTGGAGTTTCCAATGCTTTTGCTTTATAACAACTTATTGTCAGAAGAATATGGACTTATTGCCAAGTGCCCGAAGCATCTTCATAATAAAAGACAGTAACCTTGATGAACCAATTATTAACAAAGTATTACAGAAAGCTGGAGAGAATTATGATTGAGTAATCGTAGGTTAGCGGTTGATTTTAACACTTTAGTAGTTGGTGAGTTATTGTTACGTGTGTAGGACTAAACGTTGGTGCTCATGGTAAGAAGAGTGGCTTTACTTCTCTGGCTTGTGTTTTGGTGCAGATCTTGTGATGCTTTAGAATGTGTGTATAGAAATAAATAGACATTTACGGGGGGGGGGGGAATGAAAGAAAAGATTGCAGCTGGTAGCGGAGAAAAGGGAACGAAATAGCTATGGTTAAAAAGAGTGGGTGTGAACTATAGTTTATTTATAGGAATGCATCCCTGGGGAGAAAGGGGTTTACACAGTTTTAGGTTCAATTGAACTCATAATCTAAATGATACATCTAATATTTTAGCCCTTGAAATATTCATTTAACACCCGGTGTGTCTTAACCATACTCTGCACAGGCGCCTAGCTGTCTTTTCTTGTGTGGTAAGAAAAGAAGATTTAAATTAATAGAGAATCAGGTTTCTATGAGCTTCTTTTTACATTTAAAATATGTTGTCTGCATATTTAATAACGTATTTGATCTGTATTGAAATTCATGGTAAGAAATAAAATAATTTGCTGAGTGCTTAAAGTTCCAGGACACTGAAAGTGGTTTCTGTATTCCAGGCTTTAGCTTTCAATTCTTCATTTGTATTTGGTAAACCTTGAGGGGCTATATTCTTATGATAGTATGCATTTTCGACTTATTATTTTCAAATAAAAATGTATGCAGCAGTTACTGAAAGTTTCTCTGCTTATCAGTTATCTCATCTGTAGATAATAGAGTCTATGAGGCATGACAGTAGTTTTAAAATATCTGTTTTATGGGATTTTCAACCCTAAATTTGTATGCACAAGCATTAAGGTACTTGCAGAAAAGAAATTTAAATGAGTGGCAACCTGAAAGATATAGGCTCATTCTGTATAATTCAGAGCAAGACAAAAAAAATCTACATGTTTTTTTCCAGTACAGTTTCTTTACAAGAGTGTGTTTCAAGTGGAAGTGTAGAAATGGGGCACGCTGATGTTTATATTGAAGAGATTAGATAAACTAGCCTGTTTAGGGTTCTGGCAGATGGCGAATACTCAAGCCAATTTGCAGTGCTCTATTATAATATTTAAATTCAGATACAATGATAGGACAAGGTTAGAAGGGGTTAGCGTTTTGATAATTTGATAACTATTATCTTCACTAAGAAGAATCTCCTGTTGTTTTTGTGGCCCAAAAAACAAACTCAAGTAAATATGACAACCCATTTATCTTGTACCCTTTAGGGTTTACCACTTCATTGGGTATTATAATTTAAAGCCTTTTATTTCCTAGAGATTTGAGCTATAACATTTTTTACTTTAGCCCCCTGCTATTTGTTTTGAAAGGAAGCAATAATTTGTGCAACCAGAACACCAACTGGGAAATGAAGAGTTGTATCATAGTTACATTTTATTCATGCGTTTTGGGAAATGTGTCTCCTTATTGGATTTTTTTTTAATGCTAGCTTGTTTTCCCACCAAAACTTTGGAACTCTTCAATATATATATGCACTCTTCACTGGGCTACATTAAGGAATGTATATACTGTGCTGTTCTATATTAAGGAATAATACACGTCTACTTCTAAAGAAGGAAAACCTTTTCAAATTGTCAGTAGGCAAATACCAGAATAAAAATTGAACTGTTCTTTTGTGAGCATCTACCTAAGAAATGGAATAGTTCAAACATGCAAATTTGTCCAATTTTACTCTCCAGGTTATTTTTTCATTTGGTTTGATATGCATATTTAATATATAGCCCCAGGCTAGATCTCATTTGGTGAAAATTGGTGCAGGGGTGTTGATGATCCCCTTCAGAAGGATGGAGACAGCATGTTGTTTCCTCTGTTTTATCTGTTGGCCCACTGTTCTGATCCAGGGATCTTCCCCCTGGTTTTATTTGCACATGAAATACGAGAAGCATTTCAACTGATTGGCTATGAATAATGACAGCTAAAAAGAAGTGTAGTTTAATTTGTTGTGTGCCAAGGTTTCTCTTGTGGAGGTGACAGTTTGTGACAGCTGTTTGACACCCCCAAAATCCATACACCTCTCTTCTTATTAAGTGGTATCAAGCTACATTGTGTGTGTGTTTTATGTGTATGTGTAGGGTGGTGGTGGTGGCAGCAGTATATTAGTTATATTATTACTCAATATTATTCCTTTTGCCAGACTTGAAAATATAGCTGAAGGAAAGTAACTAAACGAAATATGAGTCTACCCAACATTTACAGTGTGACTTCTGAAAGTGGGATATTCAGATACTGTATATTTCCTTTCTAGAAGTCTACGGCTGTGATATTTATATAACTTAATTGGGGGTGGGGTGGGGGAGGAGAAATGGGAAAGAGGAGGAAATCATTGATCTCTGCAGAAGCAATACCTGTGCTGGAAAAGCAGGCAGTCTTATGCAGTCTTGTCATACGTGTTTGGTAATAAATGCACATATTGATTTTTATTTTAGTGCACTATTAACTGTTATGTAATACAGTGAGTGTAAGGGGAGCAGGGATTTTGTAAATCAAATCCTGTAGTGCTAGTCACTGAAAAGCTGCAACTTTTGTAATTATTCTGCTATGTTTAGTAAATATAACAGCCCATAATTAGTGTTTGAAATTTTAACATCCTAATTTTTTGTTATTGCTCTGAGGTATTAAGTGTAGATGGAAAGAAGTTAATTACAGCCATGCTCTGCCTGCACCAGATCAGTTAAAGGGCTGTGGGGAGGGGGGTTACGGGGTGGGGGAACCTGCCCAAACTGCAGTTCAAGTTGAATTTTCCAGCAATGAAAATGTATCATTGTTCAATATAAACATGTAGGGCCCAATCCTGCATTCCACATGCACTAAACTCCCATTGAGGTTGATTATAAATCTCTTCTTTAAAAAAAAAAAAAAAGAAAAAAAACTGTCCCAGTTTGAAAACTCTATTGCTCCTGGTATTTGAAGAACCATAAACTTTTTCGAAGTCTATAACATTTCTCTGCTTTGCTTTATTTACATTTTATTTTGTGCATAGCTTTGACTAATACCATACAATTCTTCCCTGAGTCCAGATCTGAGTTAGGGCCTGATGCTGCTCCCATTGAAGTTAATGGCAAACATCCTGCTGGCTTCAGTAGGAGCAGGAGCAGGGCCTCAGTCTGCTCAACATTTGTTTATATGCTGTAGGCAGTTGAAAATTGAGGTACTAATAAACTGATCTTTCATAAAATGTAATGAAAATAGGTAGAGAAAAACATAGGTATCTCTTTTTTAAAAAAGAATCTTTTCCAGATTAGAAATCTGATGCCCTAGATGTAACAGAGAAATAGTTGTTTGAATGTTAAAGCTTTCTGTTGTCAGATCAGGATACATTAACTCTCATTATTTTGTTTTTTTTTTAACATCAAGTTGTTTTATAGTATTCAAATACTCCTTTTAGAAAGGTTAGTGCTGAGCAGCCTAAAGGTGTTTTGCAAATCAGAAAATTTAAAAATGGGGTCTCATACGTCTGTCACAGGTTGTATATAGTCTTGCCTGTTGGTAAGATTTCATTGTCAGCTGAGCAGTGAGCAAATTAGTAAGGGCCTGATACTACATTCTCCATGCACTCCAAAATCCCATGGACTTCAGCAGGAGTTTTGTGTATACCAGGAATGCAGGATCAGACCCTAAAGGTGTCCTTCTGGTTTGTCAAATGTCAAAAGGGAATCTAGATAGTTATAGCAACGGTAATAAGGCAAGCGCTTTTATATAACCAAGTTTCTTAGTGTGTAGTTTAAGATTTGGAATGCTCTTTGTGATCTGCCACCATGTGTCATTGCGGGGGCTTCTAATACGCTAAAGAATGTTGTATTTTTCTGGTTTTTGATTGCTTTTGCCTTTCCTAAGCATTTCAATACAAGTAAATTTAACTATTTTTATTTGATTAAACTTCATTGTGCTCCCCAAATCCGAGATGATAATGTATTTCATTATCTCACTGATGTTGGCATTTCCCCTTTGATTTAAGTGTTGTCTATCTGATACCAAGTTAGGTTGGAAAGTTATATTTACTCTTTTTTTTTTCTCTTTTTTTGCATGATAGTAATTTAAAAGTAGTGGTATATCTCCAGAAGAAGTGTTGCTAGATAGAATTAAAAATCCTGACTGTTCAGGACTTGGTTCTATACAGACAGGTGGTTTACATGTTTGATTCGAAGTTACTACAAAAGCACACGAAGCCTATATATCATTTAAGAATGATGCCACTTTCTAGGACTGTCAACAGTTCTTCCTGAAACTTCACTCAAATGCAAAGTCAGTGGGGGTGAGAATATCAAGATTTTTTTTAAAAATAGCCATGTATAAAACTTGCACATATGTATAAATAAGCAAATTGCTCCTTTTCAGTAGACCAAAATGACTTGTGTTTTGTTTTACTTATGTAATGCTGATAGATAATGCAACACTGCTTTTAAGTCTAGTCAGTAATATATTAAAATACAGATCTCTGAGAAAGTAAGCCTCAGTAATACAGAGCCTTGACTTTACTGTAAATATATATATCAAGCCAAATTAGAGTTTTTCATGCCCCGTTTATTTATTGAAAGTTTCTTTATATATGTTTATTATTGCCATTCACTACATCAGTCTCTAAGACCTCATATCCTGAATTACATTATTATATCCTATATGGGTGTATATGAGGTTTTTGTCTGGCTCAGTATATTGTGTTTTAATATATCAGGGCATGCAGCGCCAAATTCTTGTTGTCTTAATCACATTAGTAGTTCCATTGATCTCAAAGGTGCTGCTTGTGGGAGTACAGTGAGCAGGACTTGGCTCATAGTCTCTGGAAAACAGTGCCATCGTGACACTTGTTAAGATCAGTTGCAAAGATGATTTACAAGACGTTGAGTAAAATTAATTTTAAGTTATCTTAATTGTGAATCAGATGTGCAAATCTTTTATTTGCACACCATGGTTGTGTAGTTTCCACAGTTTTATTTGATAAGCAAAATACAAGGGCCCAATCCTGTATTTATTGTCCATCTAAAACTTCAATTAAAGTCTGTGGGTAGAATCCTGCTGACTGTACTCACAAGAGTATCATTTGAATTCAATTGGCCTGATTTTGATTTTACTTACACCATCATAAATAAGGAGTAACTTCACTGTGGTTAATTGAGTTATACCACCATAAAACCAGTGTGAGATCACAATCAGCTCCAGTGGGACTGCTTGTCAGACTTTGTCCAGTGAAAGTTTTGAGTGCACAAGGAATGCACAATCCTCTGGCACTACATTTGCATTTACATAGCTGTCTTGCAAGAGTTAATCTACCAACCTTTGCACCATAACAAGACAAGTGACCAGCACTGTATCATATTAACAAACAGATGCCTGCATGCAATCCTGATTGAATAAATGATTGTTCTGTAGCAAATGTGCTTTGGAATATCTCTCCTTAAGAAATACTGTTCTAGTTAAAAATGTGTACAGTTTCCACCAGCTTTGCAGCATCGACAAAAGAGTAACACATCAGATTTGCTTCATATACCCAGAGACTCTTGTCCTTTCCATGCTCTTTTCTAGATTTAGCAAAATTCAATGATGGTGCTAAATCCATTTTTTTTTAACTTTCAAGGGAGAAAACACTGGCAAAATTGTGTTTTCTAGGGAAGGCTGTGTGTGTAAATGAGAAAGAGTGGATAGCAGCAGAGTGATCTCCTGTGGCCCTGCTAGTACAAGCTTTCCCCATATTGTCTCCTGCTTTTATATTAATTACAACTTGCATTATCAGCTGCGAGTCTGTAGCCCGGCAAATAGAAAATACTGCCCCTGGAGACCTAGCTTCTTGTATCTATTTTCCATCTCCTTCTATTGTGCTCCACTCAGTATTCACTGCTTTTCTCCTGGTAACACTGCTCTTTAACACAATTAGGTAAGAGCAAGAAGAGCACCATATTTGACTCCCAATTATTAAAACTACTGGGAATAGATACATGTGCCCGGTCTACCTTCTGTGGTGCACTGCAGTAGTTTAGTTCATGATTAAATACATGTGTTATAGTGTATATATGTGTATGTGTGTATACATATGTATAAAATCAGCAAATGCATTTTAATCACACCACTCTCCTAGGATTATTTGATCTTCCTCTGCAAAGCACATTTTTAAAACTAACAACGTTATTCACAAATTGACAAGAAGCCCCGTTAACAGTTTATATAGCAATTCTGTCTATCTATAACTCTTTTTAGAGCTGTTTCAGAGTAGCAGCCGTGTTAGTCTGTATCCGCAAAAAGAAAAGGAGTACTTGTGGCACCTTAGAGACTAACCAATTTATTTGAGCATAAGTTTTAGTGAGCTGCAGCTCACTTCATCGGATTTACGAAAGCTTATGCTCAAATAAATTGGTTAGTCTCTAAGGTGCCACAAGTCCTCCTTTTCTTTTTAGAGCAACACTGTGGGCCTGATCCAAAGCCCAACGAAGTCAATGGAAAAACTGCCATTAACTTCAGTGGGCTTTTGGGGGCGGCTCTCTATATGCATAATACATTGTATTGATTAGTTCCATCAGAGTAATTCTCTTAAAATGTATATTTGGGTACCACTTTTGCTTCAGTATTCGTAAAATTACTGCAAATGACTGGGAATGTGGTCAGGAAGTTTTTCTTGAGGGATGCAAAGTTGGAACCTGTCTAGGAAAAAAAGTCAGAAGTTGGATTACACATACACACACAGATATCTTAATCCAAAGAAAAATAGTGGTGCCTCATGATCCACCCTTATGGTTACTGATCACATTTTTTATAATACAAAAGAGTAGTTAATTTCCCCGTGCTTAACATATTCTTAGTATTCTATGATTGCAACTTGTAAATAACCACTTTATTATTTTTATCTCTCCATAAAATGCTGCCAAATTCTTTTCCTCAAGAAGCCCGTGTCACAAGGAATACACTGAGTTCCAAATCAATACAGTCTGTCTTTCTAAAACTCGATCCACAAACTGAGGTCAAGCACAACTTGGACTGGTATAGACAGATAGGGTTTTCAGCTGCAGGAAGTCCGATTCAGTGATGCCTTCCACATCATTACATTTTCGGAACAGAAGACAGGTCCAGCTTTTTAATACCGTATGATAGGTTTTGGATGATATTTGCCTTAAAACATAACTGAGGTGTTACTGTTTAATTATTGTAATTTTCATATGTATGGTAAGGAGCTTTAACAGCAACCAGCTTGAGAGAGCCTGCAGTGCATAAAATTAACATAACTTGCTGTGTTCTCTGAAAAGTTTAGCCTAGGTGAACATGTTGCAATTATTATATTCTAAAAGAAGGTTCCAGCCTGATGTTGTTGGAGGGCTAAACTCATGCCATGCTATTGTTTCTTTCCTTTTTCATGTATTTCTTCTAGCTCTTTATCTGATTACCATCCGGCAAACAGCTGACGCTAAGAGGCTGCAGAGGGCTGAAGAGCTCCTGTCTGCTGTTTGCCTTCAGCTTGAAGCTATTTGAGTGGTTTCCTAACTCAGAGATAAAAAGAGGAGCTCATAGGCACAACTCTTGTTTTAATCCAGGCTGCAAAGAAACTTGCTCAGTCTTTGCATTTTATTTCTGTCTGAACTCCCCCACCCAACTTTATTTTCATTCATAGTCTATTTTTTAATAACATCTAAGCTGCTTCAACTCTTTAGACTTTTCATCTTTCTTTTTGTTTTCATTTTCACCTGACTTTGCGACATGATGGTAACATACTTTTTATTAAGGTTTTGGGGATGGCGATAATTAGCTTTTGGTGGATTTAGTTGCTACAACCGTCTCAACAAACGTATAATACTACTGTGTAATCAGTAATTTTTGAGAGTCTTTGTTGCAGTTCTATATTAGAGAAAGTATGTGAGTTAGTTCAAGAGAGTTTGTATCCTAAATCCTGTCAGCCGTGCTGATGGGTTATGGCTGTTGTGGATCCTGGGACAAATCCTGCCTGATTTTCTTATTCGTGTTGTCCAATTGATTTGAGTGGGCCAAAAGGCAAGCAGGATTTGGCTCCCTATTAGTTTTTAATTACTTAGGGTCTGATCCAAAGCCTGTTGAAGTCAATGGAAGTCATTTAATTGACTACAGTGGGCTTTGAATCAGGCCCGTAAAGTTTGGTTGGGTTTGGAGAAAAATATTATCTGGCTGTTCCACTATATATTGCTGTAATGCATGTGGTAGCAATCAGTTTTGGGAGATTACCTAGACAGGGTTCATTGTATATACAGGGCCTGATTCTGATCATACGTACACTGGTTTTACTCAGGGTAAATCCACTGATTTTATTTGATTTACTTCTGATTTACATTGGTGTCAGTGAGGTGGGAATCAGGCTGTATATGCATCAGCATACATCATTCACAGTTCTCGGTATTAGCTGATGTTGTAGTAGCTTAGGGTGTTCATTATTTTCTCAACCAAGATATTTTATTTTTCAAAACTTTTCTTGTCTGAAAGTGTTACGGTGTGCTTAATCTAAGTTGTCACATACAGGTGACAAGTAATGCAGGTCCAGCCCCAAGTCTGATCTGTTTCATGTGTTCTTACTCTCCTTTTTTGCCAGAGGAAATTCCATCTCTTGCCTGCCTTCATGTGGTGCTGATAAAGCTCTTCCTGTACAGTAGAATTCCTGTTTTCCTTTAAGCAACAGCAGGGTATTGGGAATGATCAGGAAAGGGGAGGAGGACCAGGAGGAGACTACACTCAACAAAGTAGCACTGAACTGTAACTTTCAGTTTTCCTCACTTATCCTTTTAAATAGGAGTTCTTCACTCCAGGAAAACCAATACTCAATAAATTAAAAGCTATCATGAGTTATGTGACTGAAGTACAGTAGTAGAAGTCTTACTTAGCCAAGTATTGTCAAATTTCATATGTCTGTCTTTTACATTCTTTTTTATTGTATTTTATGTGTATTAATGTAGAAAGAATTACATAAAAATCACCATATATATTATTTTATATAATCACCTGGTGATTATGCTTGACAGTTCTTGTAAGTGAACTGTTAAAGAGCGATACATCTAGAAAGTCTTTAAAAATGTGTCATATTGAAGAAAAAAATTCTTTACTAGTATATAATGTATTTCAGAGGGAGCTTATTTTTCCCATAGCTCTGCGTTTGCTTGAAGTATTTCCAACTTTCAAACTGGTGGAGGAGAGCGGGGTGTGACGGTGTGCTCCCCTCCCATCCACTTTTTCTTTTTCTTTTTAAAATAGTTAAAAAAAAAAATCCCCCTCACCTAACCAGATGTGGCAAAAATGGGAGAAAATGTGGCACTACACCCACTCCAGTTTGAGCTTCAAGTATTAGAGAAAAAAACATGTCAACTCATCTGCAAATAGTTCATCAGGAAATACTAAAACTTTTGGCAGAAGTGTTTTACTGCTCTACTATTAAAACAATTAATCCCAGATAGCTGTTGGAAGAGTAAAAATCGGTCCTTTATTTTACCAAATAAATCTTTGTATGTCCTCCGCTTCTAACTGCTGAAGACATATTACATTGTACAAACAGTATCAGTATTTGGCACGTTTCACAAATGCTAATGTGTATACTTTCCCTCCCTCCCCCTCTGTTTTCTTTCTGTTCCTCATTTGCTATTGGAATGGGAACTGTGGAAAAAATTCCTTGGCATTCTGACACCAGAACCCTTCATCTTGGAGAGACCACGATGATGCAACCTCAACGCATTCAGCAGGCACACCGGGGCCCTCCAGTGGGGGCCATGCTTCCCAGAGTGGAGACAACAGCAGTGAGCAAGGTAAAAGGTCAAACTTTTTCCCTGTGCAAAGTAGGCATGACTAAAATAACTTTGACTTTTTTATGATATCAGTACATCTGCCTTAGTGTAAACATGGAGTGGCAGGCTTGCAATGTAATCAGCGGTAACTTAGGGAGACACTATTTCCTTTTCTTAACCTACTTAGCTGCATTTTATTATTATTTCAAAGCAAAATATCTAATCTTCAAACAAGCTTTGTAATAACAATTGATTAGTTCTGCCAATTCCTTTACAAATTTGGTTATCTGCAGTTTATTTTTGAGTGGTGTAAGTAAATAAAATGACAGACATACTCTCCAGCTGTGATGCAGTAGTTTGTACTGGCTTGTAAACAGAGAATTTAACGTGTAATATTAGCTATAAAAGGACTCCTATAGCAAGCCGTAAATCTGTTACATCATATAAGAAAGATGCAGAAGTCAGCTCTGACTGACTGAAAAAAATCTTGTGCAGTGTTTGCCTGTATAATATTTTTTCTGAAAACATGAATTTTGAATGCTTGATAGAGACAGACTCAGGCTGCAAAATTCAAGTCCAAATCTAGACTTCGAAACCCCCTCCCCCGCCGAGTCTCCAAAGTTCAGGAATGCCGATTCTCCACAGCTTTTCACCTTGTTCAGCCATTTCTGCCTGTACCAAGTGGGTGTCAAACACTGCCATTTGGACTGGGGAACATGTTACACCTGCTTTGCACTCACTTGGCATGGGTGTAAATGACTGTGCAAGGTGTAGGGCAGTGGAGAGTCAGGCCCCAGGTGTTCAGAAATTGAGTTTTGGTGGAAGATCTCGTATAGGCGGGGCTCACTGTAATTTTTGGATTTTGATCTGGGTTCACATTTTAAACGCTCCCGAGGTTCAGTATGGTAGTAGCAGTTTCTCTTTGGTATATTGAACTGGGTCAATTGTTATAGATTATTTGTACAGGGTGCATTTGGGTTATTGCTACTAGAAAGTAGAAGAGGGTACGATATAGGGTTTGATCTTACTCCCATCTGAGTTATCCAGAATCTTTTTATTAACATCAATAGGAGTTGGATCAGGCCTTAAGTCAGTGGGAGTCATTCCATTGACTTTAACTGGATTTGGGCCAGGCCTGTAATGAACTATAACAGCCACAGCAACTAATGACAAGGAGGGCTTTAGTTATAAAGCAGCAGGTCAGTGAAAACTCTAGTAATTCACTATCAAACTTTATGGTTTATAGATATAGATATAATCAATATGGATTTCTTGTCACTAAAGTGCTGATGATTTAGTGGAATATTTACATTTATTTATTTATTTACTTTTAAAGCGCCCATCCCTGTGGCATTCGGGAGTATGACATAACTTAAATACATCAATGCATTAATCTAAACTGTCCGTCCCAAGCAGGACACACAGGTCCCATACCTGTGTTCATGCTCTACTCCCAACAACCATAAATAATTGAGTGATGGTCCATCATCAAACAATGTTTGACCACAAAGACATGTCTTGTACTGCAGCTTGGAGGACAGAAAATTTGAGCTCTGGTTGATAATTTGAGCTCTGGTTTGGGGGGAGGGATAGCTCAGTGGTTTGAGCATTGGCCTGCTAAACCCAGGGTTGTGAGTTCAATCCTTGAGGGGGCCATTTGGGATCTGGGGCACAAATTGGGGATTGGTCCTGCTTTGAGCAGGGGGTTGGACTAGATGACCTCCTGAGGTCCCTTCCAACCCTGGTATTCTATGATTCTATGATAGCCAGCAGGAGTGAATTCCATGGTCATGGGATGCTGCACCTGAATACCCAACTTCTAATCTCCAGGCATGTAAATCTAGGGGCTCTCAGCAAATACTCCTAGGCTGACCTCATTATTTGGTATGAAGCATAGGCAGAGGTCAACCTAAGGTAGCAAGATATAAGATCTATCATTCTAAGTTATGGTCTGTGGTATTGTACACTCACAAATATAGTATACTTATTTAGGCATCCAGTAGGCTCCTGTGTAGGAACCAATTTAATCACCTGAGCGTTGCCTGGTGTGCTGGGAAAAAACATAACCTAAAGTGCGTCCCCATCTACCTGCTATGTTTCCTTTTGAAGTGCCAATCTACAAATTGAATGTCAGGACTCCAATCAGTTTCTCACACTTGAAAGATGCACACTCCTGTGATGTTTAGGTAAAACTCCCAATTGAAGACTATGGCCGAGATGCCTCCCCCTCCCATCCTCCCAGGGAAATTACAAGAGGGTGCCTACTGGAAGAAAATTCTGCAAGAGTCCCCTTGTTGAATTTTCCTTGGATTGTTCCATTGGAGGGACAGGATTGGCCTCATAACTACTGAAAAGGCAGTGGTTCTATCCCCAAGCCACACGGATCCCCAGAATCTGAAAGAGGCCACAGCCATCTGTGAGGAGAATCTGTGCCTCTCCTCCAGGTCTGGGACCCACTTGTCTGACCCTTGCTGCCTCTCTGATCATTTGGCTCCACTGAAACTGCATTGCCAAGGCTCTCCTTTGCTGCTGCCTCTGGGGCACCACTCCTCCAATGGGGTTTCTCTGGGATGGAAGAGTTCATGAAAGAGTTAATGCAGCCTCAGATTGCATTAATATCCCAATGGCTTTTCTGCCAGTGTCAGGTGGGGTGGCAGAGGTAAGTGATCCACATTGCTCCTCCTCAGTCCTGCCTCTTGACCTCCCACTCTTTCCTGGCCCTCCTGGCCCTTTCTTTCCTGATCTCCGACTCATTCCCCTGACCCACCCGTTCTCAGTTCCATCTCTCACCCTCAAGGGAAGGTCAGTGGGATCTGGTGATGGGTGGATGCTGCCATCGATGTTGTTGACCCTCTGTGCAGGACCAGGTAGATCCACACGAAGGGCTCCTCCCATGATGTTGTGACTGGAAAGCATTAAGTCATATGGGAGTTTTGCCTGTTGAAGGAGTGCAGTATCTGACCCAGAATGCCACAGCACAATGGCTGCTCATTCAACATCGAAAGGGTTAATGTAGGGGAAGTTTGAAATTAGTTAAAATATTTTGGCACTGAAAGAGTTACAAAAAGGGCCTTCAGGCAGCGAATGATGAAATATTATCCTAATTTTATTAGTGGTGAGTGTCTGTGTTGTTTTTAGCATGTCACCGCAGCTGTACAAGGGGAAACTACACGATACGCTGTATCGATCATCTAACAAACATAACTACTAGTGACCTGTAATCTACCAAGCATTTATTGACTTTAGCCTGGTTCAGATTCACAGACCCAGGTCAATGTCACAAAATACTATTGTAGTGAATAGTAAATAATGTGGTAAATATAATCAGTTTTTTTTCCCCCAGTGAAAGGGAGAAAGGGTTAAATACATCTAATAATAAAAATAAAACATTCAAAACATTTTACAAAGGAGGGGGGGGAAAGGAGAAGCTGATTTAATGGTCTAATGAGGCCATCTTCCAGAGACTTGTTTTGTGTAAGGCTTGCTTTGACCTTTCGCTTTGCTCAGGAGCCCAACGCTTCATTTTTCACATTCTTGCAATTACGTTAACGCTTCAAGCATTTCTGACTCTAAGTCAGCTAGCAACACCAGGCATAACTCAACACTGTGAGTTTTTCTCCTCTCTGTAGATTCATTAACAGGTCACTGGGGTCCCAACTGAAATTTAAAACTGACTGGTTCTGTTGGGTTAGTTGAGTTATGGCAAGGGAGATAGCAGGAAAGGGGCTGAGAGAAGGGGAGGAGAGATAGAAGACCCTAGGGTTTTTGGCAGGGAATATATGTGTAAAACCCTAAGCAGCACATTAAAAGGTGTGTGAGGCTTTAGAATGCAGCCATTTCACTGGGGGGAAAAAATCTGTAAGTCTTTTGGGGTGCTACATTTTCCTTATTCTTTGCAAAATAAAGTAAAATGTGCCTTTGCATATGTAATGTCCAAATTATTGCTTTAAAATGCTAGCAACTTCTAGTATTCTGTATTGGTTTATGCCATGGTGAGGGATATGTCACCCACAAACTTTAATTCTTATTTAATTTCTTTATGGGATATTTCAAATAATGAATATGGCAGATTATGCATGAAAAGCAGGAAATCAATCTTTTTTAAGGTTTAAAAACATGTGGTCTACAGGAAATCACTGGAGAATAGTTTTAGTTTCGTATATTATGACACCAGGATTGTATACCTAGTTTGCCACATTTTTAGTTTAAGTCAAAGGGCCCGATCCTTGGAGGTGCTAAGCACCCACAAGCAGGCCTGTTGAGAGAAATTTGGGCCCCAGAGTCTCATGTTCACGGGGTCCCCCAACTCCTCCCATTTCACTTTATTTATGCAGACATTACAGACATATATGGACATATTTATACAGATGTTCAGCACCTCTCAGTATCAGACCCACAGAGGTAAACTTGTGCATATGTTACAAGCCAAAGGCAGGAAGCTCGTTCTGCAGCGTATAGCAGAAAACTTAACAAGATGGGATCAAATCCTGCTTGCCTTACTCATGTGAGTAATTCCACTGGCATCGATGGATCTACGTGTGTGAGTAAGGTGAGCAAGCTTTGGCCAACTGTAGAGAGGATCTGAGCACCATTTGTTCAGAAAATATCTTAAATAGTCTTTAAACATTTTTCTGTGGTAGTCTGATGTTTTGTCCCACTGATTTGCCCACACTAGCTTTCTGCGGGAAAGATTAATTATCTGCTTCAGGGCAAAGTCAACAGAGATATTGACTGAAATCACACATGCTTATCCTAGGTTACATCTTTGGGTTGATGCACATTGGAAAAGTTACTCTGGGTGAGTTTCTTGTTCATTGTGTAATACATTATGATATATGAATTTGGAAACACCATGAGTTGGTAAGTCAGAAAAGGCCTTTCTTGATATTGAAACTATACTAACACAGTAGGCATATGTAAAATGAGTCTGCTTTGAAACCAAATCATAATAGATCCAGAAAGGAGGAGTTGTATTAAATAATGCAATGTGTTCATACACAGTATGCAACTGAATTTTCATACCCAAACTTTGCTATTACAAAACAACATGAATTTATGATGTTTTTTCCCATTATTCTTTTAAATATCGTGTGTAGATATGCATGCATTGGATTGGATTGTATGCATATCTTCTTATATCTTCAGAACTTCTCACCTTAAACCTTAGAGTGGAGATACAGTTTTATTGGTGAAAAACTATCATTTTGTTGCTAGAAAGTAAACCCCAGATTCTGTTGTGAAAAGGCAAACTTCCTCATAAAGAAAGCTTTACTGGAGATGCATCATTTCTAAAGGCACTATTTTCCTAAAGGTAAACTATGTGCACTATGAACAATTCTTAAAGAACAATGATTTTTTTTTTTTCAGTTGAGGAAGACACAGGAAGAAAGTAGCTCTTATTAATTCATCTTTTCCTTTCAAGTTTTTGGGGCCTGTCCTTGTGTTGATGGGTATGAGTAATTCCCATTAATGGTGATGGGAGTTACGCATGTGCATTGACAGGAGAATAGACCCCTCAGTGTTTAGAGCACATGAAATTTACATTTTTTTCCCATCGCTGTAATTGAGATGTTGACAAATTGGAGAATATTGATGAGCCTTTGTTTTAAGTATTTCTTGCCAAGTTTGTTTTATTTTTCATGGCTTGAACAATAGTGTGGGTTCAGCAGCAATGAATAATAAGGGTAGAGTAAAGATAACATTGTATTTCAATATTTTGATGTGCCAATATGAAATAAATTATCTTAGGCAAATGGAATATGCTGTTTTAATCATTAGCTATGCATGAGAGAAAAATTGATGTTGACATCTTTGCTGTAAAATCGTTGTAATGGGGCCTTCCTTACAATTCATTTTTGTAAAATTCATTTTGTACATTTTGCAGCAATTGAACAATCCCTGCACTGTGAATAGGCAGAATTCCCAGAAATACTGAGACAGTTGGCCCAGTAACTGCTGAGCTCACACTGCACACCACATGCACATTAACCATAGTGCTGCCAGAAACAGTTTAGCTAAATATATTCACATATTAGTATCCACCCATCTTTCTTTTCTTTTATTCAATTGTGTGAACAAGTACATTTTGTGTTTGGTTTTTGTTTTTGTTTTTTTTTTTTACCATTTATGTCCCTACCTTTCAACCAGTTAATGGGGCTAGAATTTCATAGTAAATCTCTTTTATTTATTGTACAGTTTTCTAGTCATTATACTGGTGAAAACTGCAGATCCCCACCTTTTATTGAATTTAAAGCTTAGAGGTGAGTGAGCTCTTAAAATATTATAATACATTTTAAGACTTACATCTTACTCTCTTAGTTTCCAACCCACATAGTTATATGCAAAAATGTTTTTTTTCCTACAAATATACAAGTTATTAGATAACATTTACTATGTCTTCTAACTATGTTGTGCTGGGGTTTCAAATGCAGCTTAGGAAAACTCTGTCAATGGAATGTTGTCATAGTGGAAGGGATCTCTTTAAAATACCCCTAGATACAATATGACAGATGCCATCTGGAATAATCTTTTGCTAGTTGTTTTTAACTTTTATTTTTCCTACAGCTAAGTTCATCCCAAACTGGTCACTTACTGTTAATGGTAAACACAGTGAACTTCTTTTCTCCCTTCTCCACATGAAAGCTCAAAAGAAAATAACCAAATAATATTGCTGAAGAGATTGCTAATGGTGGGATATTTACTTTTGCCTTTATCATTTTGTTTTTGCTTTGCTTTTTTCAAATGCAGAGGGTAAGATTTCCCTTAAGGTCTTTCCCACCCCCACACCCTCTGCCAGATCTAACCCAGCCCCCCTCAAAATGTTAGCTATTATTTTATTTGCCAAATTGTAAAAGTATCTGTCTGTTACAATATTAATGTTTTTCATAATTCAACACTCTCAAACATGCAGTAGTAAGTGCAAGTGTTTAAATGCCTTCCTGGGTTGTTACAGTCTGTCTAATTTCTTCCTATATATGTTAACTTATTTGAAAGATCTAGTGTTGGAATCTCTGGATTTTTTTTTAACTTAAGTCGTGTAAAGGGATGTCTCCTGATGCCTGTTAGAGTTTAATTTAGAGTAGTAATTAAACTTGAATACTGCCTCATAAACAAAAGATAAACAATAAACCAGCCACATTCCCTGCTGTTTCATAGCTTTCTTTCCCAGATGTTTTAGCCTGATAATTTTTACACAGTGAACTACCTAGCATGGTGTGCTGTGGACAGAGGTCAAAGACTAGTTCCATGTAACAGATTTTTTTAAACTTTTTTTTTTTTTAACAAAATGCTGAAGGATTTTTCTTCATCTAGCTGATTAAATTCTGAGATACTGAAGGACACTTATAATTGATTTTGTAATTTCCCGTCCCCTTCACTTGTTTAACAAGGCCATGCTGATTTAAAAATCCTAATTTTATCAATGACGTAGTGAACTTTAAAAATTATTATTAAGGTATTTTGACAATTAATTCTATTTCACTAAACAAAAGGAGAGAGCAAGAGGGAAAGAGAGCCAGAAGATATTCCTTTAAATGCTGTGTTGATCCTACGCAACTAAAGAATATAGTACAATAGAACATTTTTTTCCCCCCAAACCAACCCTCAGGCTACTGGAGCTTGTGTGTCCATTTCTGGACCATTCCACTGTCAGCCATGATCTTTCTAATTGTCAGGTACTAGTAGGCCATTCGAATGCAGAAGCCATGTTATTTTCACTGGGTGGGGTAATTACTGAAAGCTGAGAATAGCTGCACTAAAGACAGAGGGATACTTTCATGATCCCATTAGCATAAGAGTGGGTAAATTATTCATGCCAAGTGAGGATTCTATGGGGAAAAGTATAGTTAATGCACATAGTTTTTAAATGTATCCCTTTCTGCTCTGAGACTAAATTCTTGTTGGATTCAGTTCTCAGACATTTACGGGAAAGCTCTAGTGGCATGTTAGACGCAGTTCATCTCTCTCTGTTTGCAGCGCTCTCAATAGAGACCATCTGGCAAAGATCCAAAAGGTGATTAAACAAAATGATCAGCTCTTGTTGCTGTGTTACTTGTCCAATACTCTGGATTAAAAAACATGACCCACGACAGTCAGCTAAAGTCATTCTTTTTTTTCTTTTCCCTATAAGAATTCAGATGGTCCACAAATGTCTATGCCATCTTTGTGTCCTTATGGCCCATAATCATGAACAGGTTGTGCAAATGGCTCGTTCTGTAGCACGGTCTGTTCCAGCAGCATAGAAAAATTTCCTATTAATTGGGTCAGTCTAATGTTCATAATGACATGGGGAAAAATTACTAAAATTTATTTTTTAGTAGACATAAAAAATGTGTGCTTTCTGCCATGAGAGAGTTGAAATCTGACAACAGGTTCATGTGATTGATTAATTTTCTTGTGACTGAAGAAATTCAAAGCATGACATTGTCATCTGCTGAAAATAGTATACAGCTCCTTATAACCAAACAAAAAGGGGGAAAACATGAGCTGTGGTTTAACACCACAATCAGGGATGAATTTACAGTGCCATTCAGAAGAGTACTCCCTTATCATAAACAAGCTGATAATCACACTGAATCTAACTCCCAATTAGCTCTTCCTTCCCTCACAGAGATCAGCGTACATGTCCTCCTTAAGCCGTGATATGTTGCTGTTGAGTCAGACAGAACATTTGTATACCTTATGTCATATTCAAAATTTAAGGATTAACACTATATATTACCAGGAAACCCAGCTAATCAGCAAGGTAATTTTCAAACCAATCACTTAGATGACTGAGTTAAGGTAAAAATGCCAAGACTGTGAATAGGGGACATATGTATCTTATCTTTTGGGGGTTGCACCAAATGCCAAGTAGTAGTGTAAATTCAACAGAAAGCAGACATTGTTGGAAAGTAATTAAAGAAATATTGAAATGAAATCTACCATATGAGTGAAATATTTGTAGAACTACTTTGTTGTTTCATACATAACAATTTGCATGGACCTCAACAGTGATTTTTTAAAAACTACTTGGAGGGGGGGAGGAGGGAGGAGGATGTTGAAGTACAAGTTGGAATTCACAGGATATAGGACCTACTGCTGAAATATTCAATCGTATAATTAGATGTAGCCTGTCTCTTAGAACCAAGAATATTTATAGTCTGAAATCATTTGGCTGATTAAAGAAGGGGGCGCTTCAAGAAAAGAAGAAAGATGATGCTAACAAAACAACTAAATCAAATTCTGCTTTTAAAAGCTAAGAAGATCCAGCAAGGCTGTCAGCTCCTCTTACTATGTAAGGTAAAAGCAATAGGTAAAAGATACAGACGTGTCTAGAGTGCTCAGGGAGGGGAAGTGAGGCTCCCCTAGAGTCAGTGCAATGTGGCAGATGAAAGGGACCCATATAGCCTTGGGGGTCTTAAGGCTATTACAGGGCAACTCATGCTCTGTTATCATGCTGATTTTCAATTGATTTTTGGCTGTACAGTACTTGTTGAAGGCCCTCTAGAGCGTCAAACACTGCATTATGGCGATACACATTGTAATACATGTGCTTTTTGTCTTATTGTCTTTACTTTGCCTGGTAAGAGTGGCGGACAACCATTCTGTGATTTCTCCAGCTTCTGGGGACATTTTAGGTTTGGGAGTGGGTGGAAGGAGTTTGACAGTCATCTTTACTCATTTCTTAATGCAGATTGACATATCTGTTTACAGTTTTGCATTTTCCAACCAACTGAATCTTAAATGGTTGTAAACCATTTAATATATACATTGGTTTAATCTGCATTCAGACTTACCTCTATATTGGATCAGAAGGTGTGTCACTCACTTTGGGGACCCTCACAAAACTACAATGCTATTACGTCTTAGTGTAGGTAGTTGATATCAGAGATGCTTAATCCTGAGGCTGAGGTTCCAGAAATTTTCTATATGCTAGAGAAATCAATTTTGCATAATTTCAAGCTTCCACCTCTGCTTTTATGTTTTTGTGTCCCTCATGTTGGTCCACTCTCACACACTGTGAACATAAGAGTCACACAGCTGAGTCTTAGCTGACAGAGACATTTTTCTTTTTAAGAAGGTTCATTATTTTAATCAGATTATTGGCTAAATATTTGCTGCAAAATTCTCAAAAGCAGCATCTATACTTGCGCCTGCAATTTTGCTCCCACAAGTTTTGGTGCATACATTTATTCAAACATGCAAACAGCCTATGCAAATGAAAATCAGAAGTTTTACATGCATAAAAATGTAATGTGAAAAAACATGCATGTGGAAACCCTGTGGGTGCAACGTCTCATGTCAGGGGAAGGCACAGTTGAAAATTTAACCTCTGGTATTTGAGATTTTTATAGGAAGGCAGTGTGGTGTACAGGTTAAAGCACAGTACTAGGAGACAGGGGTTTGAACCATACCTCTGGCACTGACTCCGGGCACGATCCAAGGCCCATTGAAGTTAATGGAAAGACTCCCCTTGACTTTAGTGGGCTTTAGATCAGGCTCTAATGCCTCAGTTCTGCAATTTGTTGCACACAGATGACAGCTGCTTCAGTGGCCCTCTGTATGGACGTGGCTGTCTGCCCATGTGCAACAAATTGCAGGATTCTGAAGTCTATTTGTGTGACCTTGTGCAAGTTATGTTACCTCTTTGTGATCCACTTTCCCCATCAGTAAAATGGGGGCAGTAGTATTTAGCTACTGTGCAAGCGTGTTGTGAGGCTCAGTCAATTAACATTAGTGCAGTGCTTTGATATACTTAGATGGTTATATAGAAGTGCTGAGTATTATTATGTTATTAGTAACTGTGAAATCAAAGCAAGAGCAGCATTGGCAATACATCTAGGTATTTTATTGCTTGTTTAGACACTCTCTCCTCTTTCAATACAGAGAAGTTGGTAAGAGAAATAGCCTTAACATTGCAGACTGATTTTTAAATAGTGAGAAGATCTAAATTTTCAACATTTAGAAAGTCAATCACCAGAAAGAGCATAGACCTGGGTACCGTTACTAGGCAATCTGTACATGAAGGTGAAATGTTTGGAATAATGTCTTCAATGTATTAGACTTTGATTTGTCATTATGTAAGCATGTCTTCCCATTACACATTTTTTTCTTGAACAAACATATTTAATTTGAACAACGCAGGGAAACTCTGTGTTTGTGTTTGCACTCCCTTTTATCTACAAGAGCACCCAAGGGCAGTTATGTATTGCAGGATTTGTTCCAAACCAATGTTTTGTTTTGATTTTGTGTGTGTGTGTGTTTCTGGAGGATTGCCTTTAACACTCTAGAGCTATATAGTGGGTTGTAGTGTTTAGTGTTCTCGTGCACCAGCAGTTCTGTCTTTTAGACATTGACTTTCCTCATATTGGCACGGGAAGATCGAGTATACTCCTTGCTCCATTGCCTAAGCGTCTGCAGTGTGCACACAGACAGTGGTGGCCAAGAAAGCAGGTTTAGGGCATCAAAACTGGCAGCACTAATATGAATAGCCTGCTTGATATTTTAGAGTTTCTTTTTGCCAAATATCACATTCAATGCATCCGTTTTGCTGCGGGGGAAATTATAAAGAAAAAATTTACACACAATATAGTTTATCATTACAGTTCCTTTTCATTTTGGTCCTTGTGAATATAGCTTCAGTACCATGGTTTTCCACAGGAGTTACTTATAATAACGTTGTTAAATGCACCAAAGACAAGACACATTCCATAGTTACGCTATTCATAAAAGCTCTCATTTGATTTTGGGCCAGTGGCAGACTCTCCACTGGGCATTCAAGGAGACATTTTCCAAGAAAGGGGGCTAGAATCAGCTGGAAGAAAGGTCTTCCCTATTCAAAGGAGTGGAAATGTTTTTGAATGTAGGGGGAGATTATCTATATAAGGTCCTGATCCTGCTTCCACTGATGTCAATAGCAACTGTATGACTTGAACAGGAGCAGGATCTGGTCCCAAATCCATATCTGTTTCGCAGAGTCTGGGGTTGCACACCTATGCAATTGAGACCAGAATATGGGCCTTTATTATTAAAATTTACACTGCTGTTAATTTCATAGGAGAAATTCCTATAGAAAGTGCAACTGAGCTCTTGATACACATACCGTATCTCCAGGAACAAAAACAAGAGCTCGTCTTAAAACTATAAGTAAATGTTAATAATATTTTAATATTAAATTCTAAAGAAATTAATCTTTTAAAGGGAGTGTCATCATATTTTCTCATATTTTAAGGGACAAAGGGAAATAACTCTTGCCAGGGCCATTTCTACATAGCTTTGTAAAAGTACAGAAACTATCCTCTTTTTTCCTAGATTCCTTTTAAAATCAATGCACTTAATTCTGTTATCATTCTACCAATGTTTATTTCAGATTTTCTGGGAAGGTCGGGGTGGTGAATTGCTGCCAGTGGCTGATGTAGTAAATGTAATCTTATGTTCTAGCAGTTTCACAGCTGCTTTGGGAGTGTACTCCAATATAGTAGCTGGTCCCTGCACAGGTGTGCAAGGGGTTAAAGGCACACGGATCCCTCCCCATTGTGCTTTCACAGGAGCCACCCACAGCTGCAGTTCTTGCACTCGCCTGAGCACAAAGACCCCGTAGGACTAATGACACTAAAAGGGGCAGGGAGGAGTGGATCCATTGCAGAGAATGTGCTCTACAAACCCTTAAAGGCCTGGGTAATCTCGTGACACAATGCCTCTCAAGGCTCCTGTTGGGTGATATGGTGCCACATGACTCCCATTGTGGGGTTGGGCCTATAAGGCACCAATGAGCCCACAATGTGCCAGCCACGGACAAGAGAGGAATGGTCACAGGAGCAGCGGAAAAAGGGAAGAGAGAAAAGCATGAGGCAGCCAAGAATTATGTCCAAGGAAGCAGGAAGAGGAGAGGACAGCGCATCCAGAGGGGCTGGGACATAAGTGGCCGTGCAGCATGTGCAGGGGAAAAGGAGAGTCAGGCAACAGGGAAGTATGTGCAGGAGAAAGGAGGAGAACGGGACTGAGTGGCAAGAACACATATGCAGGAGAGCCTGGGGAGAGAGAAGATGAGAGATGAAATGAAGAGACGTAGACAGCGTGTTTGCCTTAAAAAAAAATTGGATTGCATTAAAGACAGCTAGTAACACATAAATACTTTGGCTCAGATGCTTGACTATGCTGGGTCACTTTGTAGAGCCAGCTTTAGGGGATATCCCCCAACATAAGGGGATCCTCTGGTGACATACAGCAGTTGTAATGGCTCTGATGCCACTACTCCCTCCCTCCCAAACATAAGTGCTGGAGCTAAGGGTGCTGGGGGTGCTGCTGCACCCTCTGGTTTGAAGTAGTAATAACAACCTAAGTACATGGTTTCTGCCTTCAGCACCCTCACTGCAAAAATTGTTTCAGCACCACTGGCAGCAAGCATAGAGGGCCTGGCTTGGGACAAAGAGGTGTGTTTTCCCTGTGCCCTGCTGATTCCCAGGTCCCAGAAGAGCCTTTCTAGCCATTGGCAACGAACAAATGTTTAAGCGTTCTTCTGGCTGCTCTAACTTACACCTGGGGACCAGCCCAGCATGCAGCCCACCCAGGGTTGGGGAAGCTCAAGAGTGGTTTATCGCTGGCTATCTCTGCATCCCTCCAATTTGCACTGTGCATTCCTCAGCCACAGCCAGGGATTGGCATTTTATATTTCTCCATGTAAGCAAAGCCACTGCTGTAGCTGCAACCATGAAGTGATGCAGTTGTAAATGGGAGCAAAAGATGATCTGCAAGTTCTCTAAGATGTGATTCATGCTATGAAAATGTTTGACAACCCTTGATTTAATCCTTAACTATGTAAAGAGCTCTTTTTCCTCTCATAACCTGGTGTTAATGCTTTCAGGCTTACGGACTGCCCATGTTTAAGCAACTACCTTCCTTTCCTTGTATCTGTCCAGAGATGCAAATTGGTCATATTAAAAACTGAACACAGCTCCTCTTATATGTCAAAAGTTCACCAGAAAGGAGTCTGACGCATACATATATGGATTTTTATTGCAGGGCTGAGCCCAAAGCTTTGAAATTATTTATGAGCATAAAATTCAGAAACTTGCATGAACTCCCTGTCCAATTTTATAGTCCTGGATCAAGAGTATGAAACATCACATAAATAGTGGAAATCAGAATCATTCAGCTCACGCGTCCCCTTTATTTCCTCTGACCTCAAACTCACCACTTAATGGCTGTGCTCTTGTCAGTGAAGGAGTCTTCACTCTATGCATCTGCTAGACAGGACTGTTCGAGAGGAGCATAAACTTCTACACGTCCAACAGGAGCTGAGTGCGCTCCTAGTTTCCCTTGCCCTGAGGAACAGGTGTAGGACTGAACTGAAATCCTCTGACTGAGCCAAATTCTCTTCTTATTGTGGGTCTAATACAAAGCCTGCTAAGTCAACAGAAAGTGTTCCATTGACTTGAATGAGCTTTGGATCAGGCCCTTATGCTTGTATAAATCCAGAGTAACTCCACTGAAGTAAATGGAATTACCCTGGGATTGCACCAGTGTAAATGAAGGCATAGTTTGGCTCAATGGTAATGCATTATTAGTCTGTGTTTTGTGGGACTGGGCAGCCATCCAGTTAGATATAAAGAGTCCAAGATTATGCAAGTGTCGTGGCATTCTGCATCCACTAATACACTATGCCAGCCTTTTAAATGTTTTAAATAAAACAATTTCCCTCTAAAAGTGTAAAAGGAAGCTAACATTCATTTTCTAGATGAGCACATAATGAAAACTCTTGCTTTTCATATTTCTGTGCTACCAAACTGTAAAGCCTGTTTTGCATAAAAAAGTACTTAGTTCACAAATCATGTAAAATTTAATGAGTGTAACTTTTATTGTGTCAGTTCACTGCCTTGAGAAAATTATTAAAACCCCATGTCTTCTTTACAATCAAAAGGCTACCACCTTTTTAGTATTTCTTTATTGCCACCTTTTATTTCCCAGAATTAAACCAAAAATCTGAGCTATGATTTGCCACTAGTTAAAGATTTTAATGTAATAATTTGCATTTTGGATATGTCAAATATTTTTCTTCCAAGAAACGGCTTGGGATATGAAGCTAGTTATGAAGTGGGATGGAATGAAAATTGTTCTTGTGCATCAGCATATGCCTTCCATCTTCTGATGTACTTGT
The DNA here is from genome assembly GCF_965152235.1 of Eretmochelys imbricata. Classification (NCBI taxonomy): domain Eukaryota; kingdom Metazoa; phylum Chordata; order Testudines; family Cheloniidae; genus Eretmochelys; species Eretmochelys imbricata. Next base: position 77,296,580 of record NC_135577.1, read on the forward strand.
GATAGCCAAAGCGGGGCCCCAATCCTGTAAAGATTTACACACATGCTTAGCTTTATGAGCTATTGAAGTCAATGGAACTTCTCCCATGAGTTAACATTGAGCATTAGAGTAAGTCTCTGCAGGATTGGGGCCTAATTGATGAATGACCACTTAGGGTCTAAACCTCTTCCTGATGAAGTCAGTTGCAAAGCATCCTTTAATCTTCAAGGTGCAGGATTAGGCCCTTAATTATTGGCTCTTCTACAACTGTGTTAGTATTGTAAATACAGTAGTACAGGTATTCTGTTACCTGGTTTCTTAATTTTTACCATGGAAGAACTGGTTGAAATTTTTCACACAAGATTTTTTCATCAGAAATGGCCTTTTCTCAAATACTAAGCTTTTTTTTTTTAATTGTCAACATTATCAACATTTTCTGTTTTTCATGAATTTTTTCCAAGATTTTTGACCAAACTTTTTATTGAAATATTTTCCAAATTAAAAAATATGCTAGAAAATGGGTCCATTTTGAATCCTGCAAAAATAAAATGACTTCAGAATTTTAAATTTTTGGGCGGGAATTGTTATTCTATTTTTCAACCATCTGTGTTTAACAATAGGCTAGATGTAAGCTATGTCTACACTATGAGCTAGAAGAAAATAATAGAACCGTCAGGAAGAGCATGCTTCCTGAACAAAGAAAACTCTTACTGTTTTGACAGTAACAAAAATAAATCAGAAGGTTTGTCAGTAGTGATTTTTTTTTTCTAAGTTTGATGCTCATTAAGAGCCTAATCTACAAACATTTAGTTGAGCAAATAGTCCTTACCCATGCGAGTAGTCCCATTTTAGAATCAGGCTCTTGGACTTCCGTTCTCATGTCTACTACCTGTTTGACACACTGGCAGAGATCATTTTCAAATATGGCTAAAGGAGAACTTGATTGGGACACCATGTTTTATCCATGTTTTTCATTTCAATCCTAAACTGCAAATGCTTTCCGTATGAAGAAAGGCAGTAGGGTTTTTGTTTATTTCTTTGTTTTTATTTATTAGATCTTTACTTTGACTGATGGCCTTTCATGCTCTTGGAAGTCCAAACAATGTTAGTCTCACATCGTGTATTCAGAAATTATGAATTTCTTTTTGGTGAAACATCTGCTACCATGTTAGCAAAAAAGATTATTAGATTTCTGTCTTTCTGAAGCATAAAAAAGTCCAGTATCTTCTGCCAGAGAAGAAGATTCCAACCACTAGACTTGACCAGTTTTTTTCAGTAGCTTTATTTTTCTTTAGTTCAATATTGCTTTAGCTTTTTCATGTAGAATACTAATGTCCATAAATTATATATTACAAATTTACCTTTGATTCGTACACTAGTTAAGTAGCTTTAATTCTTAAGAATACAGGTATCTTCCATCTGTTTGACTGTGACAGTAATATACTCATTTGTGGTAGTGTCTCAATGGATTTGCTATTACACTTATCCATTTTCAGAAAATTTCAAAACAACAAAAACATTGTAGATATCTTCACCGATGGAGGATATGCTTTGTTTTACTGTAAATTCATTATCCTGATAATTTCCTTCTGCTGGATTTTATTAGCAGTTCACATTCCCAACTTTGAGAATACTATGGCATAAAGTCCTCTCTGTGGGCAAGATTTTATGAAGGAAGATCTTTCTTAACTTCTTAGATCTTTCATTCTTTCTATTAATCTGTAATTTAACCTTAATTACAGATTTGACTGATTTTTTTTTTTGTTTTGTCTTCTGAATCTGTAAATTTGGACAAATCATATAGACAGGACTTTCTAATCTAGTAATTCATCAATTAGGTTTGGTTTCAGGCCCTTCTTTCCTTCTGGTAAACTAATCCCACAGTCCTGGGACCCACCAAAGAGAATGTCAATTCAGCAAGAAGTCCACACTAGTAGAATTCAGGTGTGCTGTATGATGAATAACCCTCCTTTAAACTTTCAAATGGCTATCAATTATTTTTGTTTAGTAGATATAAATTGTCCTTTCTTTTAGATCTGCTGAAGAATTTTAAATCTTTGTACAGTAATTTTCTGCATTCTTAATTTTACAAATGTAAATATAAAGTACATAATAGATCCAAAGTTGCCTTCAGTGTGTGTCAATGGGAGTTGAGTGTGCATACCTGAAGGTAGAATTTGGCTCAAAATATATGTGTTTGTGTGTGTATATATAGTAATATTTGGTATGTGGGGAGGGAAATTATATAGAGATATAGTCAGAGGCTACAATCTTGATTGTGCTTTTCTTCAGTTATCATTTTTTCCAAAATATCTTATATAAGCTCAAAGCAACTTCTTCTGTTTGTACTTGGGATGTGAATATACTTTTCCCCTTCTTTATTCACATGTAATCATTTTAGCTGCTTCTTTAGAGTATTTCCTTGTAAGGTTCAACTGCTCTTAAGGTACTGAAAAGTTGCCTGGTGTATAATTTGAAATCTAGGAGCAAGCCTAGCACAACTCCTTTGGGTATGATTCCCTTTTTGGTTACCTTGGTAGAGTTCTTGGCTTTGATCAGAAGGGTATAGGTTGAGTCTCAGCTGTGGTAATGTGCAGGACAGGCATACATGCACAGTTCAATTGGAACTCCCATTAATTGATTATTTCTGTTCTACTGTCTGGCAACCACTTGCCAGACATAAAACAATTCATTTGTTCCTCAGATTGTTTAGGAATGATATGTTTCTCCTGGATGAAAAATTTTGTAGGGTAGGAGGAGAAAACAACACTCCAACTGCATGACGTTTTATTAAATGTCCCTTGAATCTTCTTCTATAGCCTACACTTGCAGGAGGAGGATGTCTTATTTACACTAATAGTTCTTTTCCATCTGTAACAGCTGCGATTCTGTGGCCTTATTCTAGACAAACTTTGATTCTTTGCTGCCTCTTTATAAGAATAATCCTTCCAAACCAATTGTTGAAAGGTCCTGTGTTCCGATGCTTCTCTTTAGTTTTTTTGGCATTGCTCAAAAATCAATGTCCTAACTTTGCAACAGTCATTCATCAATCAAAATGTAAATGTCATTCACAAGTTTTAAAAATGATTTTAAATAAATTTAAATTTTAAATCCTTTAGTACGTATCAGAAACAACATGTTGTTGGTAATCTACAGTGTTTATGGAAGGAAATTGTCTTCCTTACATACATTACTTTCAACTGCCATTTTCTTATTTCTTTTATTTGGCTTCACACTCATGTAAGCCTTTCTCTTTGCCATTTTCTTTTGCCTTTCAGAAGACTTTCCTAGAAGCAACTCTCATTTGATTTAATTCCTAGCCCATTTTCTTTCTAGGTTCCTAACAACAGAAAAACTTTAAATTGTTCTTCTGTTCTCCCTGCTACTTCTTTTACAGCTGGTGCCTCTCTGGGGTCTTTCTGTTAGTTGCATTAGGTATCCATGAGGTTTGTAGGTTTCAGGTTTGGGGGAGAGCTGTAGACTTAGTTGGGACTGATTTGCCTAAAAAGAGATTTGGGCTTAGTTAAGTTTAGGGCTTAGACAAAGATTTCAGTCTGTTCTTTGCTTGATTCAGTCAGCTCCAGCCATCCCTATTAAAAGTAGAAGAGACTCACAAAACACGTTAACATTTTGTAGTGTCCAGGGGAATCCACTGGAACTTGGCCTTCAGTTAGGATTCCCTCCTGAGGAGCAAATTCCCATGGGTGCTTTTGAAGCTTTAAAAGCTTTGGTTTTGTTTTAAAAGGCCTCTGAGCATAGGCAATGTTTTCACCGGCATTTAAAACAAAAAACCCGTAGCTTTTAAACCTTCAAATGTTGCTGTAGGGAATAGCTTCACTGCTCAACAGTCTAAGGCTGAGATAACACCTGCAAGAAGTGTGTGCATGTTTGGATTTTGTGAAAATTGTGATGCAAACTCTCGAATGACCCACAAATGTGCTACACTTCGAAAGTGGTAGCTCTGAGTGCGTGCGTGTGTGTATTTACATCTCTCTTATTGTTACATCTTGTCTGTTTCATTGTAAAGCATCTTTACAGGTAAACTATTCTTTTGACTTTCTTTGGAAAGACCGGTGTAGATCAGCTCATATGATTTTTGAACATTCCTTCATTAGGTCTATGTATGTGCCCTCTGGGTGTAAACCCTGGAAAATGGGCTTCAGTAGAACAGACTGACTAAAAGTCACCCATTATGTTTCATTATCTAAAGATCATTTTGCCTCAACATTACTATTGCCTTCTACAGTTAGCATTACTTTCACAATAAAAGGTTTTTTAGCACCCCTTCATATAATTGAATGATTCACATTTACTGTAGCTAAAACCAGAAGTAAGGCTCTTGCATTAGAAAACAGGGATGAACATATAACTATACAAGTTGCTGAAAAGGTCATAAACAGCAATGTCTATGCACCATTTTCAACTGTAGTGCTCTTAAGTTCATATAACATAGGTGCAAACCTCTTCTTACATTTTTTCAGATTTTTATATTTGAGCATAAAATTATTATGCAACACCACTGTGTTTTCAATTCCCTCTGCCTCCCCCCAAAGCTAAGAAGGCATGTAAACATATGTTCCAGGGTTGCAGATACTAAATTGGCAATCTTGGCACCAAATAACCTGTTGGAACTAAAATGTCAATTCAGAACATGTGCTTAATTTAACAGTCCATAACCCTGTTTTTAGAACATTGAAATACCTACCCTGAGGAAAGCTCATAAAACGTAGGTCTTTAAAGTTCATAGATTAGACCAATGAAACTGCAGCCGTTTTAAGAATGTGTATCTTCATTGGCTCCTATTAATCCAAGATGGCTAAGTGTATGAAATACAAGACATGAAAGCACTGAAGATTTTCTAGAAAGTGTACGTTCGGTAGGTTCAGTGATTAAAAGCGTGGAAAGAAAAAGAAGAGCCCTCAGAAAGAGAAATATTTTGCATTTGGAAGGCCTGTGTATTGCAGATCTGAAAGACTCTCAGCTTGGTTTGTGAGCGTATTTAACTGAGCTTTTTACAACATATAATGCTTAATTCTTCTACAAATTCCCAGTGTCTTTAAGGTTCTATGGGTTAGGATTAGGTTGAATAATTTCGAATATCTCTTATCATGTATCCCCCTGTGTAATATATCAGATATGTCTGTCTTACTTTACTTTTAAATATATAATTTATAAATAGATAACAATACTGATACATGTGTTTGAATCCCTTCTAGAAAGAAATGACTTGTCTTGTATTGCATATGATAGCTTCAAGCTGCTTTAAAGTAACTGTCTTCAACAACGAAGAAATCTTTGTTATATTATTCATCTAGAGGCAGCAGAAAATTAAAAAGCTAAGCTACTGTAATAACTAGAACCTATTGTTTTAAAGTACTACTGAAAAATAAACTTTATGCACAAGACTAACCTGAATTTGTGGTAAGCAAGCATACATCTATAATTCTGCTTTTTTGCACCTGGTCACACAATGTGCATAATGTTTGCTAACTTTTAATGCGAAGGAATTGTAATTGGATATATTCAAAAATGCACAGGTATGCTTTTATGCTTTTTTTTTTCCTGCGTGTTGTAATTTTTCTGACAAATGGCTTGCAATTTTGCATGTTCACCAATTGTGTGCCTTTGCCGCCAAATTAGATGCATTGCTGTTACATACTTTGGGATACGGTGCTTTCATTCCCTTTTATATGAAATAAAACAGCAGCATCTCCTAGCACTGAATAAAATGACAAAATGAAAAGAAGAAAATGGAATATTGAAGTAGTTAATTTAGGGAGGTTTTTTTGATTGCTTATGCACAGAGTTTCATACATTGTTTTGATAACTGAATAAGACTGTGTAAAAAACAAGTTGTTTTTTACCAAGGAAATTATTTAGACGTGCAAAGTGTTTATGTATCTCAATGAGAACAGTGCATTGTTAACAGTGATTGCACACATCACATGGTGCAACCTTTTGACAACTGAGTGTCTGCTGGAGACATCTGTGAAGGATGACCTTTTGACCTAAGAAAGAATGCTATGAAGGTGGGGGAATGCAACTATCAGAGTATCAGTCCTGGCCTAATGTACTCTGAAAATTCTCACTGAGACCCCTATACTATCCTAGTTAAGTTTCAGTTTCAGCACAAAATTTAGCAGCTTCTCCTAAAACAACATTAAAGGCCTGATTCTGACTTCACACCAGTGTAAATCAGGAGGTTAAGTCACTGGTGTCAAACTAGTATAAAATTGATGTCAAATCAGAATCAGGCCCTTAACCTTTATCTATTCTCATGTGATTTGTAGCCTGAACAAGGATTACTAATATCATAAATGCCTATTATTCTGTCAGAGCCGATTTGTTTCTGCAGATCACTTGTTCTCCTGCAAGCAGGTTATGGGCTACAGCACACAACTTGAATCTGTTTGCATGGAAGGTTATAAATTGCAGCATTCAGGCGTAGTGGGTTTTGGTAGTTGTTTTGTTTAGGACAATGCACTACACTGCTCTAAAAGACTTCCCAGTAGTCCTGATCTTCACAGGAAAGAAAATCCATTGTACAGGCTGTAATCTGAGAAACTTTCAGTTATCATGCTTGTTTTTATTCACAAGCATTGATGCCTCTGTGCATGTGACCCTCTGAAAAGCAGCAACATGTTGGTGATGCCTCTTCTTATAAATGTTGTTGGGTTTATACAGGTCATTCATATAGACAGTGCCTAACTGTCTGTTGTTCAACAGGCACCTCTAGCCTTCCGTTGTAGTCGGTGATGTGGTTGTTCTAGGGCTTGTCTACACTGGCAATTTACAGCGCTGCAACTTTCTCGCTCAGGGGTATGAAAAAACACCCCCCTGAGCGCAGCAAGTTTCAGCGCTGTAACGCACCAGTGTAGACAGTGCACCAGTGCTGGGAGCCACGCTCCCTGTGCCGGTAGCCGCGCCCTTCGTGGGGGTGGGTTTTTTAGAGCGCTGGGAGTTCCGCGACCACACAAGCCACGGTAAACCGCTGCCGTGGCAACGCGTTAGCCTTGCCAGTGAAGACTAGCCCTCAGTCTCAAGCACTCATGTCACTTTTTACTTCAATGATATTGTGGAAATCTGTAACTGCCAAAAACACAGTAGCAAATAGTCTATCCCAAAAGGTGAAGTAGTCTTGAAGAAAACAAGTTACTTTTTTTCCCCCCTTAGTCCCACAGTACATCTGCATGCTTCAGCACTGATTTCTCAGCTAGTTGGGTCCCAGGAGGCCTTAGTGAGTGCTGCACTGCTCAGGGAGTTGCAGCTGTATAAAATGAAAAAAAAAAATTAGTTTGTATGAATTGTTCTTTACCTTGGTTTGGGTTCAGAATGGCAGCTGCACTCCGACTTTGTGTGTGACAGCACAAAGGACAGCAAAAGTGAAAAGCAAGTCAGCAAGTAGAGAGACAAAAGCAACCATCAGCTAATACAGCTCCACATGGCCTGACTAATTTATGAGAAAAACCTGTTCTGTTCATTGGATCAGCACTCTGAGGAGGCAGGTGGAACTGTAGGAAGTTTTCATTGACTCTCTTGAGCAACTAAGGAAGCCACTAGAGATTCTTCTCAGTTTGAACTTTATCAGGGTCTACGCTTAATCAATATGGTATTGGAAAAAGAATTAATTACTAAAGCAGAATAAAACAGCTGCATTTTAAACTAAGGATCCATCAATTCAGTAATCTTCCAGTTACAGGCTAGGTGCCGTGAGGATCATTTTGACTTCATGTAATGAGGAACAGAGGGAGCTTCCTCATGAACAGGCTGGGAATTCACATTAGCCTATTTCAGCTATTTGTCATCAGTACAACTCATTTCTCCCCTTCTGAATTACAATTTGTATTTGATATACTGTCAAGCCCACAAAATTCCCATATTCATGGAACTGAAAGCATTAATGCAGAAATCATTGTCACCATGAGAAAAAGTCTTAACCTTCCTGAGCCTCTTTATTCTATAGGCTGCGGCCTGAGTGGTTTCATGCTGGACATACCTCTATTGTGTTCATTGTGCGGGTCAGGGACCTGCCTGTTGAAGAAGCAGTAATTTGAACACAGCCTGTAAATGTTTCATCTGTAATTTCCATAATGGTGAATTTCAAGGAGGGCTGAGAAGGGTTATGGGAGATGAATTAGGTTTTTAGTGAGCTCATTAGGAAGCCAAACAGAGTTTAGACAGCAAGGCGGTGAGTGTGGCTGTAATCAGTTCTGCTCGCTTTGTTCCCTGCCTTCGGGACATTTTTTCGAAAACTTCATGGCAGGGGCTGATGAGAATATACTGAGCAGAGGCTGCAGTCTGATGGTTGACTTGTTGATTTGTAAACCTCTTAATTCATTTTTTGTTCAATTTAATCTTTTCTTTCTTAAGGAAAATTAGTTGAATGTTAGCCCTCTTTGCACTATTCACCTCTTAAATTATGCTCATTTTGAAGAGCTTGTTATGCCTGAATAAACATGAAATGACTTGGCATTTTCCCATAAGAGGCACACCCATTTTAACACCATGTATTTACCATTCCTGGAAATGTCTCATTAACTTCTGAAAATCTGTGAGCATGATATTTTTGGGCTACTGTAACACACCTCTTGGCAGTCACAGAAGGCAGTTTGGTTAATGCCTCATAATATCCATTTTTATTCTCAACATGAAGAAAGGCTCTCTATAGAAAATTGATGCAGTTTGCTCTGCTAATTTTCATGCTCATTCCAATTAATTTAACATGACCCAGATTTTCTTCCTCGGGCTCATCCTGACTAATTAGTAAGGCAACACCTAGAACAAGTTCTGTTTAATAACATTGAGGAACACTAGTTGTGAGTGATTTTGATGCTAATAAAGATATTCACTGATGGGACAGATATTTGATGTCAATTATGGTATGTAATTTAGAAGTCCCAATGTGCTGGATAGAGTATAGGAAGGCTAGCAAATCACTATGGGAGATCATGGTATTTTTAAGACTTCCACATCACCTAACTATCCGCTGGGACCAATTAGTTTATTTATTTATTTTTTGAACAACTAGTAGGATTGTCAACTAATTCTACAGTAATGGATGGGGTGGTGCTGCTGTGGGAGTTACAATCTGTGAACCATCAAGGGTAGGTGCAGGCCTTCATTATTTACTGAACCTTATCACGTAAGAGAAAAGCAGCCAAGGGTATCAGAAAGCAGCACTGGTAGAAGAGAAAGGGGTGGCTTCCCCACCTCCTTGATTTAGGTTCTTTATAATTTTTGTCATTCAGATGAATCAATTTCTGTGAGAAACGAAGTAAACAGGATTTAAAGAAAAACAGGTTTCTCACCTCTGAGACCTCATTAGAGCCATATAGATCTACTATAAGAGCTGATGTTTCTCATGTCACAAAAATGGGCCAACAAACTTGCCTTTTGTGAGATGAATTCTTTCCCCCAGTCACTCACAGGTATGGAGAAGTTATATGTCTAACCATGCTATAATACAATACAGAGAGGGCTCATAGTCATATAAGTGGTTTTATCTTGCAGAATGAAAAATGTTTATTGGTAAACTTTAAGGGCTTGCTCCTACTCCCACAGAAGTTTATGGGCTTGATTCTGCACTGCCTTGCAACTTGTATAAGGACTGACACCTCTACAAAGTGGACCAAAGATGGACCAAATGCAAAAGACATGAATGAATGGGCATGCCTGACATAATAAATAATAATAATAATTAATAATCAATACTAAGGGCTGCTGCACAAGCCCCTCAAAGCATTTTTCAGTGGAACTTGTGCTCCTAATTCACTTGGGCACTTTGGAAACCCCTCTACCCGTAGTCACTTAGTGAGTCAATGACAGAGAAGAAAATAGAACCCAGCTGTCTTGTACTAGACAATACTGCAACTCCATTGTGATTACTAAGTGCTGTATAAACCACACAAGTGTTTAAAAAGCTGAGACAGTAAAATCAAGTAGAAATGTCTTAATATGAAATTGCAGTTTTCTCTTTAATGTCTCAGTATGAAGTTCCTGTTGCCTCTATTGACTATCAGATCTTAATGTGAAATTATGACAATGAGAACTATGATGAGTTTTTTAAGGGGGACATGGGGGCTGTATAAAGTTCCTTGCAAATGCAGTACATAAATATATACTATGCATTGTCAAGCTGAAAATTGCACTGTTAACCAATTGATAAGCTGCTTTTATAAGTAGTCTTGCAATAAAGAAACAGACTTGACCACTTCTACAGTGATTCCTAGCTGGTGTCAGAACATGACAATTCTGTTGTACTGGGTCAGCAATGAATACCTCACTCAAATGGTGCAAAGTCAGCTGGTACTTAATTTTTTATCTCCTCAAGAGTGCATTCACTGACTTTATCACTTAGAAGAATGACTCCCTTGCCTAGTGTGATCAAGATCTGCAAATTTGCTGCATCAGCCTATTTAGCCTAGACTGCTACTTGGTTGGTAAGGTTTAGATCTGCTCATATGGCATAGATGTCAGTTCTCTCATAGGCTAGGTGAACCCAGGAAAAGCTTGCCTTTGGGAGCAAACTCACTTTTAACCCCTTGAAACTTAGGAAAGAGAAATCTCTACAAGTCACCTAGTTTTGTCCACTTGAGGCCCCACTGCGTAACCAACATTGCCCTGTAGGAAGGGGACGAATAGGATTTCTTTTGAAGCCCATGCTTTAATCACATAGAGCGGCCATATGTGACATAAGTCACTCCATTGTCTCAGGCACTAAATACCACCTCTGCTGTGACTCAAAATCACATCTGAGGTTCAGGGATGGCACAGCAGAGCACCAAGTCCCGGAGTAGCTTTGTCATTCTTTGCTTTGAGCCATGAGTTTTTAAATAGACTTAAAATTAAAACAAACCTGTGCCCTACATCTCTCTTTCTCTCCCTTCTTTTGCCCAGCCTTTCATTTTCCAACCCCAATTCCCTGAAGGATTTTGTCAAAAATCCACGAATTCCTAGTGTTTCCACCAAGTCACACGTCATTCCTTTGTGCTGGTTTCAGCTGACTACTCAAAGGAGGTCCAGAGCTGAGTTCTAGTGGAGGGGCTCAATGGTCTTTTCTCTCCCTCTTGCTTCTGCCACACCTGGCCCAAATAATCCAATACATTTACTGAGCAGCAGGAAGGTGCCCTGGTTCTGAGTCTAACCAGCAAAGTGGTTATAAATGTGAGCCAACTAAACCTTGTTGATCAGTGTTCCTGTATCTGCCAACCTGCTTCTTTTAGCTCAATAGCTTATGTGAATTAAAGAATTCTTAGCTGTATCTCCCCTCACGTCTGAGGCTAGTTCCAAAGTAGTTAATAATGAACAGACACTACATGCTTCTGTTTTTTAATATTTGTTCTTAAAAGTCTTTAGTTTATATAACTCATATTTTAGCCTACTCTGGTAACCATTTTTAAAATATCTGATATATGTATGCGGTTGAGATATGTATTTCATACTTTATCAATCAGTCTTTTGGAAACATTTTGGGCCTCCTAACCCAGAGTAATTGTGGGCCTGATCCAAAGCCCACCGAAGTCAATGGGCATCTTTCCATTGATTTCAGTGGGCTTTGGATCAGGCCCTAAGTTATTCAGAGTCAAATAGTATACTACGTAGACCACAAAAACAATGTTTAAAGTATAAAGGGTTTAACTTAAACCTACAAAAGCAGAGTGTCAGTGTTACAACTTAACCCTTCGCATTCTGGCATTTTCCAGACTGCCAACCAAATGAACACTTTAGGAGGAGGTGTATATATATGTCCGCAGCACCCAGAGGGTTAATCCACCCCATTGTGCATAAGTGTTGGAGCTCTTATGGTATGTAAGATCACACAAAGTTTGGAGTTGTTTTGTATTCTTCTTAATATACATTCTCAGGAAGCATCTTTTTTGGTGCTGTTAGGGTATCTGCTGTGAATGTGTATGAAGACTAGTTCTCTTATTTGTATTATGAATTAAATACACATTTGTATACCATTTATACATAGAGAGTGCATGGCAAAAGCTTTTATAACTTGTTCCTATTAATGCACGGTTGCCACTTTAAAAACTTTTAATATTCACCCATTCTAAGTTTTTGTTGTAAATCTCAAAAGAGGCTAATTCACTTTATGGACTCATGGTCTGACAAATGTCCTTTTAATAACTGAAGTATTTGGAGTTTAAGGAGTGGGGGGCGGGGAGGAAATCATCTTTAAGGGGTAAATTTCTATATTACATTTTCAGTCCTAACAGGTTTTTAAAAAATGGTTTAAAAATTGCTCTGAAGCTGAGCTCTTTTATGTGACATTTCAGCTAGTGCAAATTTTTATAGCTGAGTAATAAACCCTTACAAATAGGGGTTTCTAATGGGAACATTGATAGACCACTAACTACAGCAATATTATTGGGCACCAGCAATAAGAGGGATGACTATTTAAAAACATGGCATTTGTATCCAACTGCTTGTTTATCAGTGTTGTCTAGGAAATGTCATTGAAATGTTCCATTGTTTGAATTTTATAAAAATTGTGGGAAAGATGAAGATGTTCAAAAGCATAATTTTCTTTTGTAAAGAACAGATATATATATTCACCATTATGGAAACTACTTGTATGGTTTCATGAAGAAGAACAGTTTTGAGTATTAGAAATTATCTACTTAAAGATGCATAGAGCACGTCTTTATCTATGCACAACAGCTGCAAATTGTTAAAGTTTAAATATTAATGAGGTAACATTAAACATAATGAGGTAACTTTAGCTACAGGTAGGATTTTAATTGCACTTATTCTGCCCACATTCTTTGATATTACTGATGACAGAGATACTAAGACATCAGAAATAGAAGTTGATAGTTACTTAAAAACAAATAAAGCTTCTTAATTTGTACTGGAGTGAGGTAATTTTATTCATACTAAAACAAAAAATAATAGCCCACTTATAATTGAATATTAACAATATGAACTTGTGGGGGGAGGAGCAGGAGAAAGTAAAATTAACTTTTGAAGAAGAACTGAAAACTTTTTGCAAACAAGTTAGGGCTATTTTTTTGCTTCGAATTCTTTAATGACTTGTTGGTTCAGAGATTGTCGCTAGTATTCTTAACTGCGCTATGAGAATGATACAATTATTACACTAAGGATATAAAAAAGGAGCAATTTAAAGATAAATCCATTTAGGCAGCAGCAGAAGGACATTTTGTGTAACAATATTTAGCATGATTAAAAATTTAAACAGAATAATAGCTATTTACATTCAGTTACTTTAAAGTAATTACTCTAAAGCAGTCAAAATACTTAGACAATAATTTAATAATATTTTCCTCCAATATAGGTGCCAAAACCTATGCATAAATTTCACAATTTGTGCTGAGAAAAAATACCAAACGAACAGTATAAAAACAAAGTCACTGAGCACTTTCTCTCCACACCAGTGAGTTTCACTTTTGAGGGGAAGAGAATCATAAATCATAATAAACCACAAATATTAATATGTCTCTGTTTAGGACTCGTGCAGTGCCTGTATTTCCATTTGGTTGAACAAGATCAGGGTCTAATCCTGGACTTCTTACTGAAGTCAATAGCAGTTTTGCTTGAATAAGGAGTGTTTAGTAGCAGTTTTGCCAGAGTAAGGAGTGCAAGACCAGGCCCTAGCTCTGCAAAAGAGACCCACAATTTCAAATGTATTACCTTTGTTAACTTCTCAGGCTAGCTTTTTCCTCAGCTTCAAGGATCTTAATTATAACATTTGCTGGTTCAAAGATTAACATTTAGCATTCCAGGAAAGGCTTTCTGGACACTAGTAACCTGATCAGTATGGTCTTCTTTTGGTCTCTCTCTCTCTCTGGTTCTTTGTATTGAAGGAGAGATGATAGTATCTGGCACATTCCTTGGATGACTTGAAGATAGCAGCCTTCTGTGTTTGGGGCTGAAAGATTGTGAACTCTGTGTTAGCAGAAATGCCACACAGGGGAGGTGAATAGAACATTTAAAAAGCTTTAGCTTTAGGTAGTGCAGTGCAAGCAGAGTTGAATTTGAGAGCTGGGATTTAAGTGGACATTTGTCCCTGCTTTCCTCCTTAATAAAATCTGAGTGTTAACTGTGGATAAGGGCATTTGAGAGATCACTAAAAATGAATCATTAGAGTGCCCAAAAGAGCTTTATTATGATGTACTGTGCAGAACTTTATAATATACTATATACTTTTATATGTGCTTATCAGATGCATGTATGTGTTACTGAGTATTACAAAAGTAAATTTTGTTCTTTGCTGCAGAGCCAAAGCAATTCATTGCATTAACATAACAAAACTTTTTAAAAATCTAATTTTCTATTGCCCTGTGAGAAAGGACTGTTAAATAGAAACCACAAGTTTCATGACCACAAACATTTTTCTTGTGTATGTATATATTTAATTTGAAAATCCTTGGCACAGAAATACTGACTGACCAAACTGAGTTAAAATCAAAATTACCAGTGTGATATCAGGTTTCAAGATTGACTCCTTATAGGTGGGGCCTAGAAAGGTCTCGTAATTACAGTTTGGTTGTTGGGCAGTGTTCGTAGCAAGCAGATTCACAGGAATGAGCCTCTTCCTGTAACACCACAAGGATGTTGCTGCGGATCTGTTAATCAAAGTAAAAATACTATGGAAAATAATTTTTTAAACTATACTACTATACTAACTTGCCAGATCCAGGGAAAAAAATGCAGCCACATTTACATATGTGTCCATCTGTCTGGTTTTACACTTTATGTCTCCAGCCAGTGGGTGAAGTGGTTTTAATCCAAGCTGCAGTCTGATTTTCCTTCTAACATCATGGTTTTATGTGTACATTATTTGTAACTGGACCTACATTTTCTTGACAGTTGCTAGTTCTAAATTGTTCTTTTAAATAATCTCATCTATCTGGCCATGGTAGTTTAAACTGGAGTAAGCAGCAGAGTTCTCCATGGATAATTTTGTTAGTTAGCAGATTGTTACCATCTCAATGTTGCTGAAATCCCTAATCTCAGGTCAGCGTGAAGCTGCAGTGGTTACAATCCTGTTGCCTGATGTGGTGTGAATGGAAGTGCTTTCTGTCAGAAACATGTGGTCTCTTCAGTGGAGAGCCTGCGTAAATCCTGTGTAAATAGAGGGAGGCTAACAAAGGATGAGCCCCTGCAGCTCAGAGCATTTGGAGCCATTTGGGGGCTGAATTTGCTAAATGCTGCTTATACAGCCTGAAAAGTTGAAGAGAAAGAGCATAAAATCCCTTCTTTTTTCTCTTTCTGCTCATACCCTGGGGGGAGGGTGTTAAGGGCCAGAGAAGCCTGAGGTAAGCCTATGAAGACTGTTTTTTCAGTGCTCTTTTGAGTGTGAAAAAGGTGGCATGGGTCACTGTCCCCTCTTTAATGTCGGAAAACCCACACAGTCAGTAAATGTTGCATGTAAACTAAAGCATTTCTTCTCTCCTCCTGCACTCCATGGCAGTGGGCCATGAACTAGTCACTCGAAAATCACAGAAAAATTTCACTTTAACATGTCCAGACAGTTTAGCACAGCAGGATGGTAAGAGAGATCAGTAATTAGCAGGTTTCCTTACAGTTCCCCATGTCTATATCAGAATATTTTCCCCACCTGATGTGAAAAAATGTTAGATTATAAAGTACTAAACATGAATCTCTCGATTTTTATCCCAGCAAACATAAGCCTTCTCACAAAACAAAAGGCTACACAAATATTTGATCAGCATTTTAGTTTAAACCATAGTCCTTGTGCAACTGTGCATTCACTTCACAAGTAAACATCAGCTTTAAAAGCTGATAGTTGTGAACACCAAAAAACCCCTGATACTAAATAAAAAAACACCAACCTCTGCTTTTCTCTTAATTTCAAACTTATTTCCAAAAAAAAAAAAAAAAAAAAAAAAAGGGAGCCAGGAAAATAATAAAGGGGAAAATATGATAAAAATTAAAATTCCAGAAGTTATTTCTGAAGGATCTCTTCAACCACCAACTTCAATAGCATATGAAGACAACAGAAAACCTCAAAAATACCTGAAACATCTTTCCCCTCCCTAAAGTAAACAAACTGAATATTTATAACAAATGCCTCACTGAAAGGGATAGAATGTAAAGAACAAAGAAAGACACCCATCCAGGAACAGAAAATATCACATTCAACATCTTTTATTCTCCCTCTTGGGGTGTTCAGTATATCCTTGGGTATTTTGCCATCGACACATGTAATTCTTTTTCGAGTGCGGGTCTCTATATGCATTCCAAACATGGGTGCACATGCACGCCATGCGTCAGAGCTGGAAGATTTTCTTAGCTGTGTATATTGACCCACATGTGCGTCATGTGTCCCCTTGTGCTCGCAGCCAAGCGTATAATAGGCCGTGGGGTCAATGCCTCTCCAGTTCCCTCTTACTGCCACAGGGCCTCAGACAGAACCCCTGTTCCTTCAAGCTCTTAGCTTGCTAAGAGAGTGATATACTTTCCATTTCCTATATATAGTTGTATATAGCTGTTCTTTTTAGTGTTCTGTAGTTCGACATATGTAATTCCTTCACCCATTGCCAAGTGTCTCAAGGGAGTATATAGTTAACTACATCCCGCAAACAGGGGCTTGTTCCTTACTGAAGGAAACACACTAAAATGCCACTAAGGGAGGAAGAAGGGTGGCTTTGTGATAAAGGCACCACACTGGGACTCAGGAAACCTAAGTTCCATTCCTGCTCTTTGAGTGACTTTCTGGGTGATCACTGCAGGTTCACATTCTGAAGGGCCCTTAGTTGGGTGCACAGTTAGAAAAATACCTGGATGTTCCTCCCACCATCCTTGGGGGGACTGTGTAAGAGCCAAAAGAAATTGTAGCCCTTGTACTCTGGAAAGTCCAAGATCTTATTACTTGAGATGCACAAAGAGGTGGGGCTATGTTCACACCCCATCCCCCTTTCGTACTGTTTACAGAGCAGGACTAATGCAGCGGGGGAATAAAAATGTACTTCATAAAGATGCATAGTAATGCAGCATACTAGGAGTTCCCAGAGCCTTCTTACCATGGGCTGCACCTTAAAGGTACCATCTAGTCCATCATTTTACTGTGCCTCAGTTTTCTCATCAGTTAAATGGGGTTAATAATTATTTTTACTCCGCAAGGTGTTGTGAGACAAAACTAAGTAACATATACAGGGATGATTAATTTTAAAAAAGCTCTGTAAAAGAGCTGTGATCAACTGAGGCACTCAAGCCAAGAGCCCAGTGGTTTAAACAAGAGTGGGATGTACATGAGGTGCTCTGACAAAGGGGTCCTTGATTCTGGATCTGGGTTTCCTCTTATTGTAGTCACTTACAGCACCGGTTGTGTGACTTCGGAGCATACCATAAGACTCTTCTGGTTTCCCAGGCTTTTTCCATATGACAAGAGATTGGGGTAGTTGGAAGAGAGGCAGTTTGTTTCTGTTCTGGGTTGCTCTTATTGATCTATTGAGATACTTGATTTGTGCTGGAAATGGCCCAACTTGACTATCATACACATTGTAAGGAGAGTGATCACTTTAGATAAGCTATTACCAGCAGGAGAGTGGGGTGGGAGGAGGTATTGTTTCATGGTCTCTGTGTATATAATGTCTTCTGCAGTTTCCACAGTATGCATCCGATGAAGTGAGCTGTAGCTCACGAAAGCGCATGCTCAAATAAATTGGTTAGTCTCTAAGGTGCCACAAGTACTCCTTTTCTTTTTGCGAATACAGACTAACACGGCCGTTACTCTGAAACCTTGGTTTATAATAGTTGTACAGCACCCAGAGCTCTAGTTATAAATTTAAACAAGTAATGGCAAGTGCAAATGTGTGTGCATATGAATTCCCAAACATGACTTTCATGCAGAACTTCCCCTCCGTTAAACTACTGGGCCTGAACAATCTCTCAGAGTTTGCATAAAAAACTGCATCTGCACTGCACTATATTATATTATATACACCATTTGTTTTTTCTTTCCAAAACTCATACCTGTTAAAGTAGTTGCATTATTTTTAGTACAATGGTGAGTTGTTTTTTCTCCTAGTTGAGGTGTATCCTTTCTCTTTTGTTCAACAATAACATGGCTATCAGCTGCCTTGCCTGATGATGGTGAAACTCAGATGCTGAGGTCTGCAACGTATTTGACCAGAAACAGTTTTCTGGCTGCCTTGCTAGTTATGATAGTGGCAATAGAACTGCTTCTGGAGTTTGGACCTGTGGGGTTACCATTTTCCTTAGAGTAACAATTTGGTATCTTTCATGTGCATCAATGAAATTCGAAAATCCTATTCAGATGCCATAGGAACAGCTCTCTAAGCGACATTAACTCCAATTCTGCCCTATTCCTTCCCTGTGGAGAGGAGAACAGTATAGGGGTAATTGGGGTGGCAGAATATTAACAGCATAGAGTCTTGTAAGACGTACTGCCAAGGAGAGGGTCGTCAACAGCAGTGTGGTCAGGCAGTCCCTCTGCAGAATTGGAACTGTTAGTTCCCAGTGATCCCTCAGGCCTGTGAGCTTTGGGAGCTATGTCCCTAACCTCCAGGATCCCTGTCATTTCCACAAACTCTTCCATTTGAGGGGAGTAACAATGCATACTAGCTCAATGAGGTAACCCTGGATTTATACTGGTGAAACTGAGACCAGATTTTGACCCACTGTCTGTCTCCTTATTCCATAACAGCAAAAAACCATGGGGGCCGATATTCCACTGCCTTTTACACCATGTGCTCTGTTCCCCTCCCGTGGGTGTTATTGAGGGTGCTATGCAGCGCTTAGAATCTAGAATGGGAATGTAAGCAAGTAAGGCACTGTGCCTCTTTCTCTACTGACTTGGACCCTGTGTAGTCGTTTACCCCTGTACAAAGAGAATGCAAAACACTATGTTGCACTCTCTCTACAAAGGGGTAAACGAGTACATGTTGTGCAAGGCAGTGGATTATTGGCCCCAACAGTTTTTGCTGCTATGGGATAAAGAGACAGACAGTGGCTCCAAATCTGGTCTCGGTTTAACCAGTGTAAATCCAGGGTTACTCCACTGAGGTCATACGTATTGTAGCAACTTCCCAACATTTGAGGCTTGATTCTACCATTCTTATGCATGTTGCCTAGTACCTTGGTATGTGAGTGGTCAAATCAGTGGGACCAATCATGCACTAAGGATGGTGGAACTGGACCCTCAAATGATTAAAATATAGTTCCTTTTTATAAACAGTATTTCAAATGCAATTAATCTGGTCTGAGATAGGATTTAAAGGATCTAAAATCTGTTTCTGATCTCACCAGTGATGATGTAACTCCTTTGAGTTCACCAGAGTTACTCCTGATTTACACTAGTGTAACTGAAACCAGAATCAATATCTAAGAAGTAGATATTCCATTCTGAATGTAGTAGCCGTTTAAGTGTCGTGTTTGCTAATGTGGGTAGCCCCACCGAACACAGGGCAGTAAGGATTTGCAGGACTGACCCCTTAGTTTGCACATAATGCCCAGTTGTGGTTGGTTTGTCTGTGGGATTTTTTTCCCTCCGTAACTCAGTTATCTAGGAACACAAATCTTACAGTGAGTTGTCATCTACTGATGTAATTTGGAGGTGCTATACTTAAATTTCCTTTCATGGGGTGAGGGGAGAGATTAAGGAAACATTGTCTCTCATCACTTATACCATTGATTAGGTGGAAAAGGCATTGCAAGCTTTAGCTGAACTTTCATCTCCTGCACTATTATTTGCCTTTTAAAGCAAGGATAGTCACAACCTCTCCAAAAGGTCTAAATGATGCTTTAAGACTATTGGTGATTTCAGCTGTTTAAACACAAACACACACACACACATATGCCCATGTATGTCTACAGAGGCATAGGGATCATTTATATATGTGTATATACAGTGTGCATATGTCTCTGTACTAAGAAAGGGACAGAGAGACTGAAGGAAAGATTTTATATCTACATGCAGTATGTGCATACAACCTAGCATTTACATATGGAGACAAAGATATCTTTACCTAGACGATAGACAGACAAACAGACTGACTGACTTCAAACTTGCACTTTCAGTGTGGCTGTTCCCCCCACCCCCACCCCCGCATCTCCGGGTACTGCTTTTCAAAACTGCCTGAGGCTACAGTACAGCACCTCAGATCCCCAAGGCCCATTGCCTGGCTCCTAATAGCCACTCTCCATCTGTGTCACATGAACAGCTGATGAGATAGCTCCAGTGTCTGTATTTTGGAGAGCACATCCACCCAGGTTAAAATGCTGGGGTTGCCAAGGAGCAGTCAGAAGCCATTAGTGTTTGTGAGAATTTGCCTTGCAGCCGTTCCTTGGCATAGTGGAAAGGGGGTGTGTGTGTGTACACGCACACGAGGGGTATGGGTAGGGGTGGGAGACACGGGGACAGCCTGGTAGGAAGGAGTTCATTCTGAATAACCACCATTTCTCAAAAGTAATTGGTTTGTAACACTGTATAGGAGCAGGCATCATTTCTTTTGATTATTTTTGCACCCATTTGACTCACCTTTATTTTATCACTAACAGAAGCCAACAAAAAAGAGAGCCGCGACTTCAGGGTCTTGCTCTGGTGTTTGGGCAGATGGAAGGGAGCTGCTCTGCCTTGGGGCAGGGTGGTTGTAATGAAGTGGCCTGTCAGTCTGTAAATAGTGAGGGTCATCTCTTCCATGTGATGGAGGGTATCACATTGCAGTGAAAATGGAAATGTCAATAAAATTAATCTGCCAGCTCTTTGCTGTGGCTTTTCCATTTCTCTGGTCCAGGAGGGTTGTGGGGTTGTTGGTTTTTTTTTTTTGCAAGGGGAGGTGGTGGAAGAAGGGTGAGTGGTCACGCGGGAAATAGATGAAGCTGAAATAAAAGTTTTGAAGTAAATGGTCTATATGTAGCAGTAATGTATTTGTTTTAGTAGCACTAAAGAGCTAGAAGAGGCTATAGGAATTAGCTCGTGGATCTATAGCATTCCTCAGGAAGCTATGGAGCGTCTAGCTCAGGCTACATTGAGCACAGAGTTTATTGTTTTAGGCTTTCTTGGACAAGGTTTTTACTTAGCATGGGATTTATGGCATTTACTGCTAATGAATGTCTATTCTTAAATTACAAAAACCACCGTCTCAGCGCAATTCCCAGATGTCCTTCCAGGACCTCAGCTTCTTAAACACCAGCAGGGAGCATAAACTCTCCACTTCTCTGTTTTCCTCTTTCGTGTGGCTCCAGGCTAATGATGTGTAAGGAAAACATAGCAATCTATAAAGTCTCAGTGCTGTCCCAGTATTCTTCATTTATTTTGCATTTGATTATGCCACAAGTCGGATCTTGTTTCTTTCCTTTTTTAAAAGTTATTAGTTCAAATATTAATGTAGGAATATGGCATATATTGCTGCTCTTGATTGATGCCTTCCCAAAAACAGGAAGACGTGCTCGTATGAATTTTAAGAAAGTAGGGGTCCTGCAATGCCTTGCCAGAAGAGTTTTTCAGATACATAATTTAGATGCCCTCCAGGCAGGCTTTCAAGGCATTTTTGCTGGAGGGCAAGAAAAAATAACTATGACTGTTAAAAGTAAATGATTTTTGCTAATGCACAATTAATGCCAGGGAAAAGCACAGAAGAGAAAGATGTTGATGGAAAGTTCTGATTAAGTGAGCACCCTACCTTGATGTGCATTTTTTTTTAATGATAATGATCACTGATGCAGAGATGTAGAAGTTTTCATGTCATGCAAATGCTATGTGCAGGATCGTATACAGCGTGTGTGTGTAGGGAGGTGATAGTTATGGGGAGGGGCTGATCTGACAGCACCTATGCAGAAGGCCTAGAACATATAGACTACAGAACATCTAAGCTGAATATATACAGTATGTATTCAGTAGGGTTGTAGGCATGCATTTACAGTGAATAGGGTTTCTTGTGGCAGGTTTTCCCACATTGAATCCTGTAATTGACAAAGAGCTATTGCACTATGTCAAGCACACAATTATAATTGAATTAATGATATGTGCTTGTGTGAGACACAAAATTAGTATTTGGAGAGACATGGTTTCTAATTTTTACACATTTGTATCAGCAATCATATTTAATGAGAAAATGTATGTGCCTGATGTTCTATCAAATCAAAATAAAGCTGCATTAGTTTCCCAATAATGAACGATACCTTTTAGTTTATATGTTTTGTTTATTATGTCTCCTTCCCCTTATTTTGTTCTTTCTTTTAGGGGATGGTTTAGACAACAGCGTAGCCTCACCTGGTACAGGGGACGATGATGATCCAGACAAGGACAAAAAGCGTCAGAAGAAAAGAGGCATTTTCCCCAAAGTAGCTACAAATATCATGAGAGCGTGGCTTTTCCAGCATCTCACAGTAAGTGGAGACCAAAAGAATAAAAACATAAAGAATAGATTTTTGTTCACATGCCTGATGAGGTTTATTCATTATTATTAGAAATCAATTGTCCCCATAATTTTTGGGAAGATAGTAGGGATCAATGATCACTTTTATTTTTTCTAGAAGCTTATTTATTTATTTATTTATTTGATTTATTTCAGTCTAGTAATCATGACAAGTGAAATATACATCATAAGATGTGAGCATGAAACAACACTAGAGCAGAAGGCAGCCATTTTTTGTTTACATTCCAGTAATGAGAACTGTTCAAAGTGTTGTTAAGATGAAAAGGGGTTTCTACATTTAGAATATAGTATATATATGAGGACACTAATAAGGGGGTTGAGTAACTCTACCCTCTGGATTGTGTTGTTGTTGGCCTCTGTTTACAACAAAACTCATATGTTTTAGAAGGAAAGTAATACTCTCCAATGCAGGTATTTCAACAAACATTGTAGGATGCTAGAGAAGTCATGAAGCAGCTTGCAAACTTGTCATGTGTTAGTTTACATGAGAAATATAGATGGTTTATTGGTTCTCTAATTCCTCTGTTCTGTAAAACAGAGATCAAAACACCTTTTTTAGCTGTTATTCAAGTCCATTATCTTAAAAGCTAGCCCTATTCTCTTCTGGGGGAAAGAGATTAAATATGTGAAAAAGCAACACTTTTAGTAACAATCTAGCTTTATGCTCCTGTTTGAAACTGGTTTTATGTGTTGGTGTTCTGTTGACTATTACAGCTTCACTTAAACATCAACATACATTTTTACAGAAGAACTGGTAACTCTCCTATAGTTTACTATTCAGATGGAAATGCTAGAAAATGGTAAAATGATCACTGATGATTATTATTATTGATTTTTTTTCACCCCTTCCTATAAAATTGTTTCTCACCTATTCTGTTTGGCCTAATGGTTAAAAAGATAATAGCATGGTTAACTACCTCACATAAGAGCTTCTTTGTGAATACCAAAGTTATACAGTTCCATAGTGGTTGACGTTAGTTACAGTGTCTTGATTCCAGGACAAGGTACCCCTTTTATTTATGGTAGTGACTATTGAACTGCTCTGCTGGTAGAACAGCT
Organism: Eretmochelys imbricata; assembly: GCF_965152235.1. Classification (NCBI taxonomy): domain Eukaryota; kingdom Metazoa; phylum Chordata; order Testudines; family Cheloniidae; genus Eretmochelys; species Eretmochelys imbricata. Next base: position 77,320,009 of record NC_135577.1, read on the forward strand.
AATGGGGGGGCGGGGGCGGGGTGGGGGAGGAGAGAGCAATAGATCCACATTTCTAAACCATCATTTTGATGTAAGGACATTAGTAGCAAACTAAGGTGCATTGATCTGGCCTGTGGGGTCAGGATTAGCTAGAATAGCCAGTGTCTCTGCTGGAGTAGTGGTTATTCTTGCCTTCCAGCTATGGCCATTTCAAAGGTCAGGTGCCCTGTACCCACTTGGCTCAGAGGAATTAGACAGAACATGAGTCTCTGGGCTGATTACTTAACCAAAGACAAAATAATGAGTCCTAAGCAAATACTGACTAATTGAAAGGGCTGTAAATCCATTACATATTGGTCAGGGATAATCAGGAGTATTTAATCACTTTTATCTATTCAGGAGCACTGAAGCTGCAACAGCAAAGCCCTGAACCTTGCCATGTGCTTATTATTCTCATCATTATCAAAATTACTTCACAGCTGTTCTTTGCTACATCACCTCAGCTGGAGATTTACTAACCTGTAAAATGTTTTTAATTTGGAATTCGAGTGAGTGTGAAGGGAGGGAGTTTCATTTTTAGCTGGAAAGTATGGCTACTGAAACAGCAAGGGGAAACAGCTAAAACCACCGGCCACAAATAATCCATTTTCTTTCACACAAGCTTGCATGTTCATTTCCTTAACTCTTACCAAAGTTTTCAATTTCTTGTTTTTTTTACCCCTGCTTCCTTTCTTTCTTGTGTGCGCATTGAAAGCATTCAACACATGCTTACTAAACAATCAGCTATCTCTCGGTTATCTTGAGAAAAATCCTCACAGTTTTGCTTTTTGGAAATCCACCCCCTCCATTCTCTGCCACCTCCTTCACCCCAGATGAATTGAGGAAGTTCAGCATCTTTGATGAGGATGTTCCTGGAGGAAGGAGGGAAAAAAAAACACACCCAAAACCAAGAAACCTTTTACCTTCCAGGCTTTAATGAGTTTGCATGTGCTGAAAGATTTACTGTGCTGTAATTCTCAGACCTGAGACTGATAATGGAGACCCCTGACTAGTGCAATGTAAATTCAGAAAGATTTTTGCCATAAATGCATGCAGCAAAGGAAGAGAAATCTTTTTTCTAAATATCCCTCACTTTTTCTCAGATTAGCTTGTCCATTCAAAGTGCGACGCCAGCTCTATCGCAAAGGGAATCTATGATGTATAAATTATTGTTTCAAGTAAATTTCTTTACAAAAGGAGTCCATGATTCAATATACATTCCTTCATTACTACTCTAACCTTATTTCAAATTGGTTTGTCCCTCTTTTGTGCTGTATGACCTGTTCTTGTATTACAATAATCCCCTGATGTACCTTTCTTTCTTTCTTTCTTTCTTTCTTTCTTTCTTTCTTTCTTTCTTTCTTTCTTTCTAAAGAAACTAATTGAATTATCTCATTATTTTAATTTGTTAAGCAAATGTATTTTACATCTCAGGATGTGTTCTTAAAGAAGGGGCTGCTTAGGCTTTGCCCCTTGAATGGGACATTGGTGCATTTTGACATTCATGCATTCATTAAGGAAAGGAACATAAAAGAACTCTGGTTGTATTTTTTTTTCAAACACCCAACCAGCGTGGAACAACTTTTTCCATAAACCACAGGGGTCTCGCTACATATGTTCTCAACTGCAAGCCATTGTCACCTAGTCTGAATACCTCAAGAGGACAAATAAAAAACTAAAGGCCAACTGTAGCAATTGTTAGCTGTTAGTCTCAATATGACGAAAACCATTAACCTTTGGTTTTCCTGGAAGAAGCAACTCCAGTCTATCTCTTACAGCATTGACTAAGCTCCCAAATTCCTTTAGACTGTCAAATGTAGTGGGAGAGTAATTCAGTTCTAACTAACTGTATTCATTTATTACCTTTCTTTAAAGAAAATGTTACCTTTTTTTCTTTATGAAATATTCAGTTATTTTACAATCCCCTAAAATAACCTAATTTAAAAATTGAGTAGCTTCTTCATACAAGCTTGAGTGACTTTTTGAAAAGAGACAGGTGCTTGAACTCTCGTGTAGAATTAATGTATCCCGCAGACTGTGGCTTTCAAAATTGCCTTCATACCTTGTCACCTTTTCCATTTTGCAGGAACTTTAATTATATTAGAAATAAGATACACGCACGTGTTTTTGTTGATGGAAATAAAATGTAAGGAATAGAAATTTCTGTCATTTCCCAGTTCAGTTATTGGGATCTGTCTTACATTTGGAATTACAAGGGGACAGGAAGATGAAAAGATCTGAGGATAAATTGGTTGGAAATGTGTATGCTTTTTCTGGATAATGTCCAGTGTTTGAGAAAGTAAAGGAAATCCTAGTGTGGTAGAATAAGCTTTTCAATAGTACATAAAGATTATGATATCAGAAAGGTAAACCTGACATTAAGGCTGTTTTTATTTGACTTCAAAGATAGTTAAAGAAAAGAAACAGCAAGAATCTGACCCAAGCCGGGAGTTTATTCATAGCTTTGGAAAGCTCCTTTTCCTCCATGCCAAGGAGCCCTTAGTACACTCAATTAGCCTCTCAGACATCTCGCTTTCCTCCCTCAAGTGCTCCCTATTTGCCCTGCAAAGAACATATTTGATCATGGAATGAAAACAGGAAGTGCTCAGACACAAAGACACCCCTTGCTCACATCAATTTTGAGCTAAAGGTTTTCTTATTAGCAACCATTGGGGAAAAAAAAACAGTGCTGTAGTTTAAAAGGGTAGAGAGGACTTTGAAAAATACATGTACATAATCAGAATTGAATGTAGTCATAAAGGAAGTAATTACATTGTTCCATGGTCTTGTACCTTTTGTAATTCATCCTTTGCTTCAGCAAAGAGAATGAAGAACTACACTTTTAGTCCATCCACTATGCTCATTTTTTCCCTCTGGTGTAGTGCTGGTAAAACAGATGATACAGTTATGTTTGTGACACTTATCTGGAGTGATCCCTTTTGTTCAAGTTCTAATTTGCTATTGTTCCTTTTGTTCAAACCTATAAATGTGTATTTTAATTAAAAGTATATATTTGTCTTTGGTACAAAAATACCACCTTTAGTATGCACACTAAAAAATTCCTTTTGTGAATCATTGGGTCACATTCTCAGCTGATATAAATTGGCATAGCTCAACTGAAGTTAATGGAACTATGCAGCTTTAAATAGGCTCTGGCCTATGATATCTTTTAAAAACAGTATCAAATAAATCAGACTAAAATGATGTCTAGAATAAAAGAACTGATATTGTGGGAAAAACACATTCATTCCCTCCAAATAGTTAACTTGTCAAGTTTGTGGGCCAAATTCAGGTCACATCTACTGAAGAGTAAATCCATTCACTTCAGCTGATTTAGCCTGGATTTATGTTGATGTACCTGAGATTACACCCTGGCCCATATCTTGTTTAAATGAGTACATCACCTAACCACTTGTACAAGTGTCTCCATGGATCCGATGAAGTGAGCTATAGCTCACGAAAGCTTATGCTCAAATAAATTGGTTAGTCTCTAAGGTGCCACAAGTCCTCCTTTTCTTTTTACGAATACAGACTAACACGGCTGCTACTCTGAAACCTGTCATGGAGACTCTGTATGTATTAGACATTTTCACTACACTTGGTCTTAGAGCAGAAGACCTCTGAGCAAAGCCAGCTTTAGCACTTTTGAGTAAGCCTGAAAAGCAAATATTCACTCTCCCCCATTCATAACTGGCTCCCATTCATCATGATCATATCAATTTGCAGAGGATCGGTGAGTGAGGATTTTGAGGAGGAATAACAAGATAATTCTTTGGGGCACCCCAAATTAACCAGACTCCATTTATAGAAAACGGTGGCGAAGCAACTTCAATACACCACCAGGCCCCTGCTATAGAAGTGCCTCCCCGCTGTTTGTGCTGGACTCTGAACATAGTTGTTAACTTAATACAAAAAAACTGAGAGACATTTGTTCAAATAAATTAGGGATCTTGGGGCTGTGAGGGCCAAGACCAAGACAATGGAGAGATTTATGGGCATTCTGCTGAATTTGAGTACTTGTGCAGGACGAAATTGTGACCTTTCCTTTACATCCAGGCAGGAGAGTAAGGAGTGTAAGATGTTCCTTTACTCTGCTGTGCAGACTACCTGCATCTGTGATCATGGAGCAGGAAGGATAGCCGTCTCAATGGGGCTGATACACCTGTGCAGGTGGGCAGGGAGCAAGAGGAACTTCAGAGTCACAATCTGACTCCAGTTCTGCTCCTGGGGCAGCACAACTATGCACAGTACACCACACGAGGCTTGTGGCAAAGCCGCAGTTTAATCTATATTGCTTTACAAACATTAATTAAGGAGTTACTATCATACTCCATGAGATATTATTGTCCCACTTTACAGACAGGTAAACTTTTGGTTGGGAAAGTTAAGCGACTTGTCCAAAGCCCTTGAGAAAATCTATGTCAGAACTGGATTAGAATGTAGAACTCTTGCTCTTAGTCCTGTGCTTAGGCCACTAGACCATGCTGCCTCACATACTGTTGTGCCGTGCTTATTTGTGTCCAGAGATCACTCTGGCTGTTCAGCAAAGGAGCTGGTTCAGCTATAGGCAGCTGGATAGGAGGGAGCTTGCAGCTGTTCTTATTTATCTTTGTTTTTATTATTATTTAACTTTATTATTTATTGTTGTTATTATTTGTATTACAGGAATGCCTAGGGGCATTGGGGCCCCACTTGTACATATACATAGTGAGAGTCAGTGTTTGCCCTAGTGTCATCAGTAGCAGCCTGAACAGACTAAAGCTGGGAAACCCCCAAAATGATGATGTCTGTGGCCCTGGGTCTCATGGCCCCAAGAGATCAGTGCTGGGTAGATGTAGGGGGGAGATAGTAAATAGCTTGTGATCCTTAGGAAAAACCAGGGCATAAGCTTCAACCTTAGTGATTGATTGATGTTAGTTAACATTTCCAAGGCTATCTTCTCCGAAGAAAAGAACTAGAAATATTTGTTTGTTTTCAAAATGGAAACTAAGATTGGCCCTGACATTTCTACAGCCACTCTATCCCTTCCAGAAATGGGGACACAGGGTCACAGGGTTTGAGACCCTCAAAAGCCAGCTCTGACTCTGAGTGGTTAATCTAATCATTGTTACATAGACATCTGTTCACTCAAAAATTGAGGCTTTTGTGATGCAATGATCCATCTATTTAGTACTACAGCTCTAGTAATTGAATTAAGAAAAAAACATATTTTTGTTAGATTATGTATTATAAAGAAGCCCAATCCTCTTGCACCAGCAGAGAGAGAGAGAGAGAGAGAGAGAGAGAGAGAGTTAAGTGCTGCATTGTTTTCTGCTAACTGGAGGAAAACATCTGTGAATTGTTTGAACTGAACCTTACCAGGGACTCTCTGAATCTGTGTCATCTCTGTTTAATTTCAGGAAATGATGTCACAGAGCATTAAATAACAATGCTATGTGATATATTTTTACTTGTGCATGATGTCCTAAGCATTTCTGTTACACAGCAGTGTTTTGAATTAACTGTAAGCTTGCACTTTAAAAAAAATGTATTCCATAATGCTTTCTTGGATGAGTGTGGGGATGGTCAGTGTTTTAGGGGGTCACCAAGGTTCAGGGCTGTTTAAGGGCTGTAGGGCCATTTGTCATGTGCTTATTTGTACTTGGGGCTGGATGTCAGCACTCTCATCACCCATGGCAACCTCCAGGACTGTTGGTTTGTTACAAAGCATGTCTGTGGAAGAAAAACTAAATGTTCTAAACCTATCAGTCAAAAGAGCTATTAGATAGTTATAGTAGAGGCCTGCATACTGTAGCTTCTGCCTTTATCAAACTTTCTGCACACCCCCTTCTTCTGTAAAGAATAGAGGACATAAGTCAATTCTGTCTGCCATCTGTCGTCTTTTTAGCTGTTCCTCAAATTAAAGAGACAGTCCAAAATTTAAATAATCTGATAGAGTCATAGAAGCCTTGTGTGTATGTTGTTACCTTTGCATTTGATTTTTTGTTTTTTGTGTCATTCGGGGAGCAAATCTTTATTGCCCTTCTCTGAAGGTAAAATATGTCCTGTGTTTCTGTTTTAAAAATAATATTCTCAGAAATGTGTTTGCAGTATCATAGAGTTGTTACCAAATACAATTCTAAGTATATATAGGGTGAAATGAACACACACACACACACAAATATATCAAATCAGGCTTTATTCAGAGAGTTCTGCAGGGGTCAAGGAGATGGAATGCACTGCCCCTCAACCCATAGTCAGGTTGTAGGGCTGCAGAGGACCCCTTCTACAGCCTCTACGAGGGTGATTTGGGGTATTGAGTTTACATAATAGAACTTTTCCAGGCTTGCCACAATTGCTCCCTACACACCAGTCTATTTGGTGTCAGCTTGCTGCCCCCCACCTCTCTAGTACGGTGCAATAGCCTCACTGCTGCCATTCTGTTTGTGTCTATCCTCTTCCTCATGTATGGACAACATGAGACTTAAGTAGTGCAGAGAGCCTTGCCCTGGCCCTCTTCTGCTGGGCGAATTTCACCCATGCAGCATCTGAGGTAGCCCTTTGCCATACTATCAGCCAATAGATTTTAGAACCCACTCGACGGCTAGATTTGGGAAACAAATTTTCTTTCCCAATTTAATATTTTACATGTTGTTTTCAAGCAAGGCATTACTAACTGAGAACAGATAGCAACTAAAACCGCTGGTACTTGGTACCACTGAGAAAAATAGCTCAATGGAGCAAGCTAGAGGTAGTGGGCTAGCAAAAGATATGAACAGCCAGTGGTGTTCTCTGGTTGTTATCGTCAGATTACAAAAGCCTTGTAAAACCAGAAATCCAGGAATTAATTGAAAAGGAGAGAGGAAAGAATGTGAAGGTCCCAGGGTTCATGCAGTGAATTCCCTAAAATAACTGTAAAAATGAGAAGTAACCACAAGAATTCACTGAGGTAGAGTTGAGGCTTTGAGGATTGTAAAGTAAAAGGGATTGAATTAAGGCATATGCAAATATGAATAGCCAGCTGTTTAAAAACTCCAAGAATGTTGCACTATTAAATGCTGTGCAATGCAATCTCTAAATATTCAGATCACAATGGAACACAGGTCAAAGATCATCTGAATATCTTAAAATTCCATTACTTACAATACTTTACAATACTTTGCAATAGGATATTCACAGATCCTTCTTTTTCCTTTCTCACACTGTGTATTTTTTTCTTTTTATGGAAAAATTGTTGCAGTTGTTTGTGTAAAATGATACAGCCCCTCAGTTTTGCCTTAGACCAGGTTTATTTAAAACCATCTTTTCAAGATTTCTGAACAGAGTAATTGTTTTTAAGGAATAATTTTCTATAAAATTAGAGCTATATTGTAAAGAGTGTGCATTTCTGCAGCCCTGCTTGCACCATGCCGACATGACTATGAAATGGAGATGTCTAGTTCCATTTCTGTCTAATGAAATGAGTAGTTTATGGCAGACAACATTACTTTTGGTTTCATGGAGTTTGCCTTAAGTTACACTCAGAATACCAATGTATTACATATTTCAAAGTTGATTGTCAGCAGCTGTTTACAGTAACCAAAGCAATCACTGGCACCTTTAAAGATTTATTATTGTCTTAAAACATAATAGCAATACAGTTTTCATGCTTTTACATGTGCTATTTTTATTTGTAACTGCTAGTCCCAAATCTGCCAGAATTAATTTAAATTGTTTTATCTAATAGTGGATGATAGGTTGTCAAGTCACTGTATAATGGCATAAAGATACTTTTTAAAATCTTGGTTTTATCTTTTTATTATGGTATTTCAAAGCAAATATTTGTAGCATTTGACTACTTTGTCCATAAAATGTTTAACACCTCATGACATGCTTTTACAGCCCCAGTACACTGAATCAGAGTTTGAATTTAGTAAAAAATCAACTAACATTTTAGTTTGCTATAAAAAATATCTGTATGTATTTATTTGCTTGGTTCCATAGAAATGTAATTATTGTGTGGATTACTTTCTGCTTGGATTGAAGTACATTTCGAAGTGGTAGCTGAATATTCTAAAGTGGAAACTATATTTGCCTAAGTCGCACAGCAATGGCAAATCTGCTGTTCACTTTTTTACTGCACAAATAGAGTAGATATTTTGTGAGATGACAAACTACTCAAGGGTACTTTGAATCATGTTATACTAATATAAAAGACATTTCAACAGAGGTGATATATGCTGCATAATTACCCAATGTTATATGAAGTGACACAAGTCTTTATAAAAACAGCTTCCCTTTTTCTCCCTAGTAAAGGCAAAAATGTAGGTTTAATTTCTCTGTACTAAAATATTTGCAGACAATTCACAGGTTAATGCCTAACCATATCTATCCTTTTGGTCGTGATGTAATTTTTAAGGGATCCATAAATATGAGCTCTAATATAGAAACAGGATAACATGGGAGATAAGACAGTGAGGTCATAATGAGTCAGTGCACTCAGTTTTGCCTCCTAATAACCCCCAAAATTATGATTACTTCAAAATAGCCATTATCCATAAGGTATATTATTATATATTTGTAAGAACATCAATCCCTGCCCATCTGGTTCTGGAATTACCAGCTTCTTTAGTGAATAGGCAGGGTATCATGTCCCCCTCTAGTGGCTAGACCAGAGTACGGCTACCAGGGAGACAGTGTGGCTGAGAGTCTAGTGCACTGGACTGGGATTCAGGAGAGTTGGGTTCTTTTTCCTGTTTCTGCCGGTGACCTTGCTTTGGTATAAAAGAGGGATAATGATACTGACCTCCTTTAAGATGCTTTGAGATCTGTGGATGAAAAGCACTAAATAAGAGCTAGGTATTGCTAACAGTAGCTTGGTTGTTATAGACCTTTGCTATTGCTGGGTGCATCCTTGCTGATGAACAGGTCTTTGTAAAGCAGAGGTCTGTACAGGGATTTGAATAGTTGTAGACCTCAAAAGCTCAGAATGGGACCCCGACTGGGAGAGTATGTAATATACCGGTTAAGTGTCTTGTGTTCTCTCTAGTCTACACTTAAGATAATAGCCTTTCCTCAGTAGTAGGCGCTTTAGCCCAAGTGGTAGAGGCCTGTGCCCTTTGTTTAAGACGGTCTCAGGTTCTGTTCTTGCTGATGACCTATGAGTGGGGTTGTTGCATGCCAATGGTATCCAGTACTCCTCAGCTGTACTAAGAGGTTTTGAGATTACCCAGGTAAGAAGTCAAACTACCATGGGCATAAATCTTTCCCCAGTATGAGTGCGGCTTCTGTTGGCATGAGGGGAAAAGACACGCTAAAACCAGCAGCAAACAGACAAAACACTGGGCTTCAAAGAGCCGTCAGCTGTTTCTCCTCCTCCTCACTAGCCATGGGAGTTTCCTAAAGTGAAGCAGGGCCTTTGACAACTTTCCTACCCCTGCTGGTCCTTTGCTGTCTCTTTTGCTGCATCCAGCTGCTTCCCACCTGTTCTTTCCCCAGTGTTTGATTGGCTTGGAGAAGGAGGAGAAAGTGGGAGACAGCAGGGTGCACCAGAGGGAAGAGCAATGGACAAGCAGGAGTTAGAAGGCTGCCAAAGCCTCATTCACTTCAGGGAAGTCCCATAGCTATTGGGGAGCAGGGAAAGGCAGTTGTGGGCTCTTATGAAGCCTACCTTTGTGTCTGTTGCCCCTCTAGTGCCAGAGCAGCCAGCCGTAGGATAGTCCATGAGGGGAGGCTAATCCTAGGCAAGGGTGTAGGAGATGAAAGCTTCTGTTGCCATTTGCTTGCATAAGGACATGGGAGCGGTGATAGCTGAGGGGCAGAGACAGCAGGGGTGTGAAGAAAGTGGCATGGATATTTAGAATGGCTGGCAAAAGGGGTTGTGTATATAAAAGGGGTCATTCCCACATTGCATAGGCCCTAGTTTGAATGGGTGTTTCCAGGCCCTGCTGAATATTGTTAAGCCCCTAAAGGGTGCTTTGTAATTCCAGTCAGAAAGGTTTCAGAGTAGCAGCCGTGTTAGTCTGTATTCGCAAAAAGAAAAGGAGGACTTGTGGCACCTTAGAGACTAACCAATTTATTTGAGCATAAGCTTTCGTGAGCTACAGCTCACTTCATCGGGATGTCCCTTCTGAATAAATTATTTAAGTGATGAAACCCAGAAAAATTTGAAAATAAGCTATTTATTGGGAACAGGCAAGAAGGGGAAAAATGAAATGTATTTACTCCCCGCCACCAGTTACTGCTGCAAAGGAATGTTCCATGTTCTCTCAGTTTCTCTCTCCGCCTCCTTTCAGAGCTGTTTGCACATGAAGCTTTTACTACATGAGGTAACGTCTTTTAGAAGACAGAGGTGCTTCGAATGTTGGTGTGTCCTTTGCAGTGATTGGTGGGATGGGCTTCTGTGCTTTAGAAGGATCACAATCAACCTATATTGTTTTACATAATGTACCTACTACATCTCAGGCTTAGACAAGGAACTTTGTATGTGTGTGTTGCATGCTGTTCACTAAATGCCAAGCAAACATTTCACAGACCAGAAGAAAATCCCACTGCTTAGTGTGCATCTATGCAGGGCCTTTACAGACAATTCATGACTATAATTAATCTTAGCTGTCCTGGCTCCGTGAAACCTGAACTTGTAACCCACAGTGCTCTTGGATGCAAACAAACTTCAAAGAAAACAAAGCCATAGTCTCCCCTTTTTTCCAAGCATTTAAAGAGAAATAATGTTTGTAAAGGGGATTAAATCCCACTATTCAAAAACCTATATGTGATGCGTGGGGAAGGATAAAACCAAACACAAACAAACAAACAAGCAAGACTGCAATGCTTTTCCAGCATGGTTATGAATAAATGTAACTCTAGAACTACTAAACCATGCCAAGTGTGGCTTCCTGATATCTGAATCCAATTCAAGACACTAGCTCAAAATAGGTGATATTGTAACCCCCCCATTTCACTATAATACTTTGCTTTCTCCAGAAATAGAGCTGCAGCAAACTTTTTGCTGGGATTGCAAACTCTTTCAGCCAAGCCCTTGAGACTCATGGGCGTTCTACTCTTTGCCCTCTAGGGTTGCTCTGTGAGGAGTTAGCTAGCTAGCCTAAAAAAGAGGCCAAATATCAGACAACTGAGCTGGTGGGAAATTCAAACTGTTCTAAGCGAAGAAGTCAATAAGCTGCTGTAATGAAAGGTAATGTTCAGAGTGAGATCACTGTGTTATGATCTCATGCTGAACATCGGGTTTGGTTTATTTCTTGATGATTATGAAAGTAGCCTGAGGCCAGACCAGTGAGTGCCTGTGAGAAGGACTATAGAAGGGAAGAGAGAGGATGTTTGGAGAACTAGGGGTTTCAGAGCACTTATTCCTAAAAAATGGAAGGAAGACTGAAAGAGGATGAGCGTATGAACTGAGCCCCTATACAGTTCTTTAAATGTCCCTCCTTCCCAAAATTTGAGATTTGGAGAAACAGAGAGAAGGTATGTGGAATGAATCTGTGAATAATTGAAGGGAGAGGAATGATGTAGGGTGGAATAAGGAGGTATAACGAAGAATAACAGCATGAATGAAAAAACCTACATTTAGGCGGAATACCAGAAAAATGTATTAACATTGAGATCTTTAAGACCGTAGGATAATCTGCAAAGGAACATTGGGGAAGTGCTTTTTGCAGAGAACTTTTAAGACTAGACTGCACGAAATAGACAAAATACAGTTCAGTGTGATCCTGCATTGCTGGGGTAGGAATAATCCTGCTATGCCTGAATAGTCTCATCTACCTCTCACTCTTTGTTACTAATGAAACATTGACAAAATAACCTTAAAAACTAGAGCCTGGGTCACAATGAAACCTATGACCTACCAAAGTCACCTCATTTTAAGTTTGGATTTTTTATATTGCATTTATTCATTTTTGGATTTTCAACATTACACTTATTCCAGTTGGCTCTGTATGTATGTGCAGAAAGTCTTACTTTCTATGCAAAATTTGTTGACCAAAGTCAAAATATAAATGGCTTCAATCCCCTAAATTAAGATGTAAATATAATAAATATACCACAACACTATCACCTCAGGCTAAGGCTTGAGTAAACAGCTGGAAATTACACTGTGCACTGAAGGTCAACAGACTAGGGCTCTGTCAGACCAACGAGGGAAGCAAGGCACTGAAAACATTTTGCTCCCAGACATCCATGTGTGTGGACCATCAGACACATCAGCTGATCTCAATTGTCCCAATGGCTAAAGACTCACTATAGTTCAAAAACATTTCAAGCAGAGATGGTCTAAAATGAGCCCCCCCGAGTCTTAACATTCCCAACTTTGGTGATGTTTGGAATCTAACCCTGGATCCAGTTTTCAACTGTGGCCCCATCTCCATGGTGGGCCAAACCCAAATGCTGGATCAAAATACCCTGCAACTCTCGAGTGTTCAAAATATAATATAATAACTCTTATATAATATATGATAGCATCAGAAGATATCAAAGCCCTTTCTTTAATAAATGAGGGTAGTATCATTTTCATCATTTTACAGATGGGGAAATGGAGGCATAGAGTGGGGGAAGTGACAGGTCTGATATTTACCACTTGGGCCATCTCAAATTTCATGCAAAGCTATGCCAGTTTATGGTTTTGCACTGGAATCCTAATGCCAAACCAGGTGAGGCTTGCCAGTAATATCTACATTTCACTTCCAGATTTAGTGTGGGTCCAACCCCCAAATGCAAAGCAAAACTCAGGTTGAGGGGGAAGGGAGAGTGAACCCAAGAAAATATTGAGTCAAAACCCACTGACAGAAACTGCTGAAGTTCACTTTCATTCGAAACCACCACTAAGGAATAGATTGCATTTTGAATGCGAAGTGCAGTTCTGCTATGAAAAGTGACTTTGCATTGATGGGACTGTGGAGCTCCATGTTTGTCTCAATGACTTCCAGATCAAACATGCTCAGTTTACATGGCAACAAAGGCATTTTCTAATTGCCAGAACCTGCAGATTCAGCCTGAGAGCTGAGGGCCAACCTAGATTCTTTCTGGCTCAGTCATTGTTGCCAACAAAGATTCTACAATAACAACAATTTTTCAATAATACTTATAAAAATCTGTTGATGATGTATGGGCTGAAAGAAAAATAGTTCACTCACCTATCACTAGGCTGGCTCCAGGGGGCTAAAAGAACTAAAAAGTAGCACAAACTTGCTTTAGGGTTTGATCCTGAACCAAGTCAATGGGAGTTTTGCCAGTAAAGTAATCGGATATGACTCAGAATACACATGCCATAAATCTGGTAAGGCAGGTTTTCGTCTTACATAGTCACTTTTCAGAGTAGAACTGCACTTTAAGTTTTGTTAGCATTAACCCCTTTTTTGCGTCCTTGGTTCGGTTCAAACTAGGCTAGTGAATGTGGCTGGTTTGGAGAATTTTTTAAAAATGGTGGGTGAAGCGTGTTTTAAGATCTCTCCGAGGATATTTTCCCCCTGAATTCTCCCATCTCTACCCTTCATCCTTCCCAAGAATTAGTTGTATTTCACTGTTCAACATAGCACTAACACACGGTGCCTTCTGAAGGACTTTGATATACCATTCAGGACTTAACTGACATGGGAAGAGCAAGCAGTGCTTTTCTGTGGCTGCATGTTGAAATAATCCTTGCTGCAAAAGAAATGAATTCTGACCTTTGCTCTCGTCTGAACAGGGAGTATTCTGGCATGTAGCTGAGTTTTCCTACTGTTCTTCAGAACTGTAAATAATGTTAGTACAACCTGAATTCAGGGCATGCAGCACTTTATATTACTATTGTGTATCTTAAAATAAACAGCATTGCAATCTGTTTATTTTGGTGTTACTATGTATGCAATTTTTAAACAGTAGTTACTTAAACAAATGTCTCTGTTCCCACAGCACTTACAAGCTACTGTTTGCTCATTGTGGTTTTTGAATTTTGTCACTTTTGTTTTGGTTATTTCTGAAATTCACACTCGTGAATACAGAAGACAGGAGTAAATTGTACTTCATCCAAGCAAATGGGTCATGTCACTGCTTTTTTTTTTGTTTTGTTTTGTTTCTTCCGGCTATTCCCATGTTACTAGCAGGAATAATAATAATAATTTGGAATTAAACTTTGAGAGCCAAAACCTGTCCTTGTTGATTGAATGCTTATGCAGCTCCTATAGATGCCAATGGGAGCCATGCAGCTGAAGGCAGATTTTGACCCTAAGCCGGCAAAATTATTTTTATAGCAGTGGTACTTGCACACATTCTGGTCTTAGAGTAAAGGCATAGGCAGAGGGGATGAAAACAGGGTGGACCGAGGACATGATCGGGGTGGACCCTACCACAGAATCTTTACCCATGTTTCCCCAATTTCATAGGAACCTTTCAGTGTTAGGGTCTTCATCTGGGAATGGAGGTTGGTATATTGGCACAAGAAAGGTATGGCTAGGGGAAAAGCCACTATCTATGGAATTACCCTCTGTCAACTAGAGGACATCATAAGTATATTAATGCTGATCTTGTCAGCCTTAACCTAATGGCCATCTGGGTCCACTTCCTTGATGAAGGGTGCTGGAACAGTGGCCACCCAGGTAACTCACGGGAGCCTAGTTGCAGGCATATTCACTCTCCAATGGAGGACCTGGTGGGGGAGACTAGGAGGAAGTGTGGAGGCACAGAGACTCTATATAGAAGACCCTGACCTCCACTATACCCTCAAGATCTTGGGGAATGTGTAGGCTGAATCCTTTGTCAATTCCTTGGGCCTCAGGCTCTGTTCTGCCCAATGGAACGAATAGGAAGAAATGCTGCAAATACAAACTCTCCAATTTTCCTGTCTCATAAGAGGGGGAAAAGCCCAAGATGGGAATAATTTGGGGCTAAGTGACTTATCTATGATCATTATGAGATATTAGGGAAACACTTTGCAAATCTTTCCATGATCTTCCGCAATTAACTGATTCACTTTTTACCATGCAATTATTCCAGGAAGGCATTGGGTTCAATCCCAAAGATGGTTCTTGCCATTTTGTGCCACTCCCACAATGTAAAGGGTGTAGAAAGTCCATCTTGGGATTGCTCCACCATGGGGGAGTCCAGGGATCGCATAGCCAGCTCCTGTATCACCTATCTCCTGTCCCACAGGCTACAGAGTATACAAGGGGCATTCCTGGTTAGGAAGGGGTGTGGCCAGAGGGCTGCTGTGCTCCAGCAAACCCAGGAGTCTGCTCTAAACCACATCATGCACACCACTAGCCCTTAGCCAGCCTCTGGATCAGGAAGCCACAAACAGCTCCTTGGCATTTCCTTACCCCTTATTGCAGCTGAAAACTGAGCCCAGGTTTTCATTTTTGAGATATTGTAAGGGCTGTCTGTCTTTTTGCAGCAGTAAGTGATCTCTTCACTCAGCAGCTAATTGCCCCATGATTTTAAACACCCTTGATGCTCAGATAAAGAAAATTAGTGTTTGAGAAAATTGTAAGCACAGATCTCTTCCAATGTCTTTTGTTTACTATAAACCAATTTGCCCTTCTTAATTATGGTCTTCAAATATGAGCAGGTAACAAGGTAGTGCTGAAGTCTTTGTCTCAAATACAGCATGTTTCTGTGACTGGCTGAGCTAGTTGCATGTATTTATAAAGGGGGAAAATGTGGTTGTGGGTTGTTTTGTGTTTTTAATGATGTTCAGATTTATTCCTGCTACAGGCAGGACTAGCATTTTCAGTATCCCATATACAACAGCTTTATCCCTAGACTCTACACAATATAAACCCTGCTTTTTCAGTAGAACTAACTACATAACAATTAAAGATGAGAGGGGCATTAGATTAAAAGCAACTGGTCAACAAGAGACACTTTGACCACAAGTGCTTATTCTGTCATTCTAACTCCTGAGAATTGACAGCATAATACACTAGTGTTCCTCAACCTTCCTATGCTCTGCTAACCTCCTCATCTAATTTACAGATCTCTTCTCTGTGTTGTGTGTTCTGTTTCCAACTGCTGATTACCTTCCTCCTCATCAGCCCTGGTAACAAAAAGTCCTCGTCTTCTTCTTCTTCGCCTTCATTCCTTGAGAAGTGGAGTAAAACTGTTGCACTGCTTGCTAATTGTTCTTTCTAATACAAGCTGCTATTTATTGTGTGCTGCAATAATATGATAAAAGTGTAATTTGTAACTGAGATTGGTAACATCACTTACCTCTGTAGAGAGACGCTCTTCCTCTTATTCTGTAGTGACAGAGGTGGCAGATTGACCGCCATGTATGTTTGTTTGCTTGCTTTTAAAAAAATACAGTTAACACAAATTAAAATGACTTAACTTCAGAAACGTTTTATGGAAAGGAAATGTTAATATTAAATTTCTGGCAGAGAAGGGACTAACAGTTCAGGTCTGAAGCTGGAACACCTCCAACTTTGGGCTGTTTGGACCTTTGGTTTGGCTGAGCCTGTTCTGAAGATAAGAGGACATTTGCAAAATTATTTTCCGGATCTGGATTAGGTTTTTGAAAAAATTTAAAAATTCTAGGGTGTTTGGATCTGGAGGTTTGGTTTGGGCCAGTTTCCAGTTTCCAAGTTGTAATTTTAGAAAAATGATTGAGCAATAATGCAAATTCAAACTTCATTCAAAATAAAATTCAGTTTCCTTTACACATGCACATGAGAACTTTTGACAGCCCTGCAGTTGCTTAGATATTTCATTGAAGTGCTGGGAAAGCTTCTGTTGTTTATTTTGTGGGGACCCCCGTTACATCACTAAAGTCATTCCAGAACTCTGCAATATCCTACTCTCCATTACTGCAGATCTGTTCTTAATGTGATTGGCTCAGGCAAAGCAAAATTCTGATCAGTCTGTGTTTGGAAGTATTCTTTTAAATAAATATCACCACTATCTTCTGACTGAAAGCACTTGCATAGTTTTGACATAACCTACTCGTGTGCATAGCTGAACCTTTGGTAGCTGGTTTTTGCAGACATTTTTTTTTTCTTTTTCACTTGGCCCCTGTAGAGCTGCTGGAGGGTGTTGTTGAGAAGTTGCTACCGTTGATACAGTTGCTATTAATCACAGTCTGCCATGTTGTGACGCAGGTTCTAATAACATCCCATTGAGCGGCTGTTGTATGCTGGAGGCTTACCAACAGCACTAGGCCTTTGATATTCATCTCACACCAGGATAAAGAAAATGTAGAGTTTAAAAAAAAAAACCCTGCAAATAGACAAAGAACAGAAAAAGGGGGAAAACATAGCAAAATCAAAAACAGACACGCTTTCTGTGTGCTGCTTCGTTTGCCATGGAAGCAGCAAAGCTATAAATCTCTGCTGTGTTGTTTGAAAATTGAACATGAGGCTGCTAAATTTATCATTCATTCTTTGTTGTTCCTGGGTAGTAGCTAGCTGACTTGGCTGACTTTGGTTTCTGCCCCCTCCTCAATAACATATCTTTTTGTTTCAATACATAACCCACAACAATAAAAATTGTACTGAATGAAAGAATATTGGAGCATTTAGTAAACTGCACATAAATGGGGGGAAATGAATTTGCTCCACGTTACACATCATGCTTCCTTGGCAACTGATTCCCTCACATTCATAATTACAGGAACATAATTTTTAAAAAGCAGCACAGGGGAAAATCCTTTGGTTAAAGGCATTTGGAATTTAAAAAAAAATCAGAAGTCTTTTAAAAGAAAAAAAAAAAGTAAGTCAGTTCACCAGTATGCTCTGCAAAGATTAAACCTGGAACCTGAGAGAACTGCACAATCACCTTCTTTTGTTAGCACTTCTAGTTCACGTTGAACTGCAAAGAAAAAAAGGTGGAAAGCAAGCCTGCTACAGATGTGACTAGCTATGAATATTCATGAATGCCATTGCTCCTCCTTTTCTACTGGCATCCAAGCCATTCTGATCTCCCTCTCTCTTTTTTTTCCCCCCTTTCTTTCTTTCCCTTTCCTTCCTTGATACTGAACAAGACTGCAATTTTATTTCGGTAACAGCCTAGCACGATACAGTTATCATTGGCCTCAGAAGCCTTTTATTTCCATAAAAAAACAAAGGAAAAAAGAAAAAAATTGTAATTATCTGCAGTTTTATGAATCCACCTCCCCTTAATGTTCATTATTTAAACCAGCAGCAATTACAAGTTCAAAGGGGTTTAGAGGGCCAGCAACCCGCATAATCACTGCCAAATTAAGCGGGCCTCATTCGTCACAGAAGAGTACACTCTGAGCAGTGAATCATGCATGCAGTGACAGGCACTGATTTACATAAAGACGAAATCTGTGCCCTCTAGGGCTGAGCGTTACTTTATCTCAGTGGTCCTGTGATATATGCACTTTCTTTTGGTGTTAGGAAGGTTCAGAGACTGATGCTGTTTAATAGATGGTACTTTATTCTTCCTAACACCAGCACTGCTGCCACTAATTTGTATACATGTGTGTTCAGATAATACTATTCCAAAATTTAAGGCTTTTGGGTGTTTAAAAAATAGATTGAGATGTCAAAAACAAAAAAAACCCCAACACCACTCTTTCTAAGAAGCTTTGAATTATTCAAACACCTTTCTAAAAAAAATTCCCAGACAGATGAATCATTCCTAAAAAGTGACTCTAATTTCTGCAGCGTTTGTTTGTTGGTTGGTTGTTGTTTTCTTTCCTGGTAAAATCAGCACAAGCATTATATTTATTTTGATAGATGGTAAATAAATGCACACGCAGCCAGCATCAGATGGCTAAAGCTGGATGTAACGTTGAAGCATGTTGTCCATCGGTAGTTGAATAAGAGTCAAGACTTTGAAAGTCAGTACACTTCATTATGTCAGAGCGCTGCTGTAGGCTCGGGAAAACCAACATGAAACACCGCTGCAACCAGACCATCAGTACCTTCTGTGGCTGAAGAAAACTCCTTGTTTGTAAAAAGGACCCCCTTGTTGATGGCTGCTGAGAGATACTTTTGCAGCCAAATGTAAGGCCAAATCCTATTAGTTTCAAAGCTAGACCTATTGAAGTCATGGGAATACTCACATGGGCAAGGTGAGCAGGACTTGACCCTTAAAGAAGACAAAGAGCCAGCCCAGGGAGTATCTAGTCTTGCCAGTCAACATCAAATCTGGAAAAGTAGCTTTTACATAAGTGTTTTTTCCATGTTAGCAACAGCTCTCTCCTCCTCCTAACAGGGCTGTGGTATAAATAGTACTTACAATAGTTTGAAATGGCACTTGCTTTCCCTCCTTCGGGGATGACACATCAACATTTATTTATGGATGCACCACCTACACATTATGCTATAATTCCTATACATATGGGGTGGTTCTTTCAAAACAGGGAGCCAAGTTCTCAGCAGCACCTTTTACATACCAGTGCAGCTCAGAGAAGTGGAGGAACCACAAACAGCCAGTTGCAAAAAGAAAAGGAGTACTTGGGGCACCTTAGAGACTAACCAATTTATTTGAGCATAAGCTGTAGCTCACGAAAGCTCATGCTCAAATAAATTGGTTAGTCTCTAAGGTGCCCCAAGTACTCCTTTTCTTTTTGCAAATACAGACTAACACGGCTGTTGCTCTGAAAACAGCCAGTTGTGGGTCCCTGACTTCCAAGATGATTCCACACTAGCCTGGGTGTAGATTAGGGGCAGCTATGGATTGCCACAGAACAGAAGTACTCCAGTCATGCCCTTTCCTGCCCTGGACATGCCCCTTACACTGGGGGATCCAGTGCAGGAGCTAAGACCGCTGGCTGTCCACCAGCTGAGTAGCTCCAGCTGCTTCTGGTCCCATTAGTTACCAGTGATGTGGAATGGTGGGAATGTACCACAGAATCTGGCCCAGAGATTCTTTATTGCATGCATGAGCTTTGTGCGTACATTTGCTTACACACACAATTTGTTGCACACTATCACTTGCATGCATTAATGTTACACACATAAACTACAGTGCAAAATGAGATTTGCTTGTGTAATTTCTCTCACTGCCTCGGCAAGTGACTGTGTGCACAGATGACGTCCTACACAATACTGTGTACCCACAAACAGAAGCTGATAAAAAATTTGACCCATTAATATAAATGCCATATAGGTTTAAAAACAAACCCATTTAGTGCACACACAAGCTCATTTGTGCGTGTAACATTTTCAAAGTTTGATGCATGTGCAGTGAGTGTATGGACACATTTTATGAGCCCACTGGAAGTACCATCCTTCTATAATATTTACAGATACTGACCATTATTGCTAAGGTTGCATTAAGAACTGTGAGATAAAGGCTGTACGCAGTGGGCCAGATTCTGATGTAATTTACACAATTGTAAATCCAGAGTAACTCCAGAGAAGTAAATGTAAAGCTAGTCTAAAGGGGATCAGAAGGTGGACCAACTGGTTTTTTACTGACTTGGTGAGACTCTTGAGATGAAGGTGTAGCTCAATTGGTCTGTGATGATATCAGAGTTGTTGTATGGCCTTATTTAGCTTTCATGTGCTGTGCATTATATAGTTCATAAATCACAAAAGTTTATACCAACAAAACTATTTTAATATCATGCAGAAAATAACCCCTCAACTTTCTTCCCAAGTCAAATGGTCTAGTTACATACCTGGTACACTTTAAACAGCCATTTACTTTTAATGCAGACATTGAGAAATTATTAATGTTATGTTAGCCTATGAAAAAGTGTGTAAGATAATCTAAAGATCAAAGAGATGGGAAAGATATGTGGCATCAGTCCATCTCACAACCAACAGAGGACTGCTCCTTACAGTAAATTTTCTAGTGTTTTTGTTGGGCCAACATATTTTGAGCCATAAAATTTGGCATCTGAAAGTTTCATCTTTCAGATATTTTACTTCCAAAGTCTAATAAGCATAAAAAGGTTTCTCAGTGTGCCCATCTTTGCTTCTTATGAACTGAAGGTAGTAGAAATAGGTCCATTCTTACCTAGTTTCATTTCAATTCGGGAACAGCACATTAGTTATGGGTGGGATTGGGACATCAGAGGTGACCCAGCAATGTCCAGTTCACTTTAACCCTTAAGTCATTAGGATTTGTGGGGTACTAGTTCATAACTCAGAGACGGTTGTCTACAGCAGGGGTATGGAGGTGGTCAGGTATCTTGTATGGGGAAGGCAGATCAGCTAGGAATGAACATCCATAAGCCGCAGAGTGGAACATGATTTGGAGCTGACCCAGGCAGCACAGAAGAGATGAGCTGATGGCAGCATTGACGTGGGCAGGGAAAGGAAGGAAATCTAGCTAATACTACATGGGTGGGACTAGGGGGTTACACGGAACACTGTTGGGGATAGGAAGTATGTAGAAGGGTCAATGATTGCATCTGGACTTGGGAAAGGGAGAACAATGAAAGTGAAAATGGGTTTTCCAGATTCAGATCCTCACTGCAGTTCTTTGAAGGCAGTGGAATAAGGGTTAGTGTGATTGACAAACATGGAATGTGACTTTTTTCAATAGAGTTGCTCATAACTGTTAAATCTATGTCTATATCTGCACATATACCCATACATACAAGCCACTGAAAGGTGGAGCCATCCCACCACGCAGGTGTGGGGACTTATACGTTTCCATTGAAATCTATGGAAAACTTGAGCATTTCCATCTTGGACCTGCTGGCTGTTTCACTATGAAGCAGTGACATTATGCATGTGTATTTATAAATACTGAGAATGATGACAAAGTTTCCACTCTTTCTAGAACTTGTGTATCTGCTCATGGCCTTAATTTTCATTTGATTTCTCTATATTTAATATGGACATAACCTGTTGGGAAAGGATTGAGGGACAGGGTTGTTATAATCAAATTCCATTTCTTTTTGGTCTAGCCCATATACAACCTTGATACTATATTTAGCTAAAGTACCATCAATGTTCCTTTTATTGGACATGCTTCATATATTGTGATGAGATTATATGAATCTATAGTGGTTGTTAGGAAAAACTTAACATGCCACTGATGTGCAATGAAGGAAAGTTAATTGTATAGATGCCACAAGACTACATCAATGGGTAACGCTATCTATAGTAGGCATGTTAATCTGCCTTGAATAAAATTTACCAAACAGGTTTCAGCCAGTAGCCTAAAGTAAAATCCTAGTATTAACAAACATGTAGAGATGAATCAGATCTCATCTATATTTTTTAATTTCTGAACCTCTGTGCTATAGATCCAGTGACGGACATCTATGGAAGAGACTTAAAATAAAACAAAGTTAGCACATATGTTATCTTATTTTAAAACATGGATTGGTTTCTAACAGAGAATCACAATGCCCTTTGCTTGTGTAGATGGCATATATAAATATATATGGGCCAGATCCCCTACAGGTGCAAATTGACATAGCTCCAGTGAAGTCAATAATGCTCAATTTACACCAGCAAAGGATCTGTGTCGCATATATTGCTTGAGTATACGATAGGATGGTACACAGTGTAGATGCTTTTTATTTTCATAAGTTAAGGATAGCCATCTAATTCCTGCACAGTGGAGTGAAATTCTTGGGCTACATTTGCACCTCACCAAAGAAGATGTCTTTAAAGCCCTGATTTCCATCTTCGTTGTACTTTGCTTTCTGGAAAGCAGTACATACAATATATATATATATACTTTTTCTGGATGTCAATGTTTGTTTTCTTTGACTATTACACACATATTTTTCAGTTGGGTCTCTAGAATTGAAAGTTTTTCAGTGCAATTTTAGAGACCATTTCAAAATGTAACTTTTGAAAGATCTTAGAGATGATGGGCCATATTGTGATACATGCAACAACCCATTTGCCATGCTTGGACAGCACAAAGGGGCTGAAAATCTGCCTAAACCAGGCAGATGAGGATTCCTCTGACATGGAGAAATTCCTAGTTAGCATAGAGCTGGTAGTGCTGGCTATATGCCATCTCCCCTCCCTACCCACCCCAATGTAGCAGGCATGTTGGAGACATGTCCAGAGTATGTGTGTTCCAATCATTCCTGGCTGGCATACAGGCTTCTTTGGGTCCATTACCTGCACAGTCAACTCAAAGCAGTCATGAGAGTGCTGCAATTTATACCGGGAGCTTTAGCAGCTCCTGCCAGCCTGTGGGATCAGGGGATCAAAAATGTAGTTTCCAGCCATCTTTGCCCTCCCCATCCTCAGGCCCTGCATCAAGAACAACTCATTGATTGGAGGAGCTAAAATGGCATAGAATGTTCTTGTGATTTCCGATGACACTGGCTGATGCACAGGGATTATGTTCAGGAAATGACAAATAGGAACAAAGATAACAACCACTGAGGTGGAGGTGGGTTATGTTGTTGTTTCTGGCCCAGGCACTACATCCAAAAAATACAAATGCCATATTATCTGAACGCCTTTATTCTCATAATGCTATCTTGCATTTCTTTGTGCTTTGCTTAAAAAAACGTTCACAACGTTGTTTTAAAACCATGATTCTAATACCTGTATCAAATACGCTAAAATAGTTTTAATAATTTTCTAGCAAATTTAGTCCTTTAACAGATAAAACTGATAGAAATATTTAAAAATAACTTTTGATGGTATATTAGCATGAGCTAAAGTCTTTATCTAAAGATCACACTCAAGTTTCTGTAGCACTTACAATATTAACAGCAAATTGACTATGTGACATTGTAGAAATAGGTAAATGTGTGAATAAACTTTTTGACAGAAAAGATGATAGTATACACAATAATTCAAATATTTATTTTATTTTTCTTATTTTGGTTGTGCCTCCATATGGAGAGTTTGACATCAGTATAATAACGATCAAAGATCATGCAACATGTTGTATCATTCCATATCTCTCCTGTTTATTTATTGAGCAACACGATCTTATTGTGAGATATCCAGGTGAATATATCTGAGAGAGGAAAGACCTAAAAATGGTGTAACTTCACTGATGTAAGCAAAGTCAGATTAGGTCTTATGTGCTTGACCATTCTGTTAAGAATTCAGATTAGTTTGGTTTGTAAACATTCAGATAGAGAAGCATCACCTTTATTTAGCAAGTGATATAAAAAGTAATTTCCAGGCAGATGTTCATAAAATTGACAATAAAATAATTAAAGAAATAAGATATCCTAAGGGGAAACTATTCCTTGCATTGTTATTTCCACAGACTACTCAAATGGATTCACAATATTACAGATGATAGCTAGATATGAGTATTTTGCTGTGTATGGAGCTTAACCGACTGCTGTTAAGTTCAAGCTATTAGAAATAGTTCCATATGTATTTCTAGGGAAACTGTATATCTGATAAACATAAGTCCCTAAATACAGTGTATTGATAACAGATGTTAGTAGTTTACCAATGCACCTTGCTTAAATTACATGAAGGGAAAATGTTAGGTCATAAAATCATTAAGGTTCACTGTGCAATAAGAGGTACTTTAAAGCACAGGTCTCCAGGCTAAGGATATGACCAGGTGGGACTGGTCCAAGATCTTTGGAGACAGTATTATGTAAGGTGTTGCCATACTGATGAAACATCTGGGATACTTACAAAAAAAAAAAAAACCCACAAAAAAACCCAAAAACCCACAGCTGCTCAATCAGTGTAACAGTGCTTTCCATGCATTGTTGATTGAGGGGTTTTTTAAACTGAAATATGAAAGTCATTTTTGTTTGTTTTAAGCCTAAGCGAGTGAGTAACAAACTAGAAAATATCTGCAGATACTACAAAAGTGTAAATGAAAAGAAACGAAGGATTGTGTATGAGTCATGGGGAAAAAATTGAGAGATAGTTTACACTAAGTTATTTAATGCAGTCAGATCTCTTTCCCTTCCCAGTGCTGCTTTAACTTACGTTCCTAGAAGCAGTGTAAAAAGCCTTTTAATGCTTTAGGAGTAAAGCAATGTATTCTCATCTTGACATGAAGAGACAAATTCACACCTGATATAAACAGAGGTGCAATCCAAGGGACTTTAGAATAGTTGTCTCACTGACTCCAAAGCTGAATTTGATCTGATATATATGGAATCACATGTGTGTGTATCTTATTACTGATAGTGAGGGGCTACTGGAATAAGTCCTCATGCTTATCTAGTAAGATAGCTGTTTAGTTCATCTTTTCTTAAAGTCATAATTTATAAACTTAGGGCCTGATCCATCGAAGCCAATGGAAAGATTCCCATGAAAATCAATGGGAATTGGGAAAAGGGTGTTTGATCCCTGAAATATGGAGGGTGTGGGTTGTTCTTTTTAATTAACAAAAAATACTTAATTTATTGCCTGGGGAAAATGTCTGAGAGCCCTGCAGACTGACATATTCTCCACATAAACACAGAACAGGTACTCTGGGCAGTGGTAGTGCAAGCCTCCCACCCTCTTCTGCCTCAATCATATCCTGGAAGAACCATCTCTGGGGCAGCAGGGGTATTGAGCGTCTATGTTCTATTCAGTTCTGTCTGCTGAAATTTTCAATAAGTGTGCCACGTGTAACTGGGGTCATGTTTGTGATGTGGACCCTTGTGAACTAGAGGCCAGATTTTCCAAAGAGCTCAGCATATATGATGAGAACTTTTTAACATCTGGCCCATATTTAGGTGGCTAAAAGGATACTGAGCTCTTCTGAAAATCTGGCCCCAGAAGGCAGAGATTTGAAGCTAACTATTTTCACATAGGCCACTGAGCAGCCACTGGGTGATAACAATTACTGACTTCGTTCGGATTCAAATCAGTGACAGATGAAATTCAAGGGATGTACAATGGGTGCAGGGTTGTTTCAGGAGTTTTTGCCCAACTTAAAAGATGGCTCCACATTTTAAATGTTTAAACCATGAGTAAATTGGGAAGTCCTTTTCAATGGGTGCCTATAAGTCTTGGATCAACATTGCATCAAATCTTCGGTGTATGATGTTTGGATGGTACTAGTTCAGCTGTATATTTTGAGTTATGATTTTTTGGGGGGAGTGGAGAGGACAAATGAAATTATGACACAGTACTAGATGGAGGGAAGTGGGGATTGGCAAATTGTAGAATGTTCTGTGTGAGATGGGTTAGTGACTGACAGTTGAGATAGCAGGTTCATGACATTGGAAGTGTTTAGCTAACTTCTTGTCTTGAAACTTTCTAGGAAATCAAATATGATTACCACAAATTTCAGGTGAGATTTATTTATATTAGAGTTGCATATCATACATGTTATATCTCTAAGGGGTCTAGACAGGCACCTCAACAGAGAAAGATAACTTTATTTATCTTTAATATTGTACCCTGAGATGTTGTTTGGGACAGCAGGTATTTCAGATACTGGGTCCTCATAGACAATTACCAAAATTAAAGATGTGCCAAAACCAGAGCCTCACATGTGAATCCCTTTGAACTTTTCAGGAAATTTGAGGTCAAAATCCTGGATCCAAACCAGCTCCTCTGGTTTCAGTTTGAAATATAATAATTATTCCTGGCAGAAGTAATCTAAGTGTGTGTGGGGGGGATCTCTGCATAGTGTCCCTGATAGATTGGAATAGGGACCTACATTAATATTGCCTGTATGCATGGCTAGATCCAAAAGACAAATAAAATTTCAAATTTGCCCAATACACGATAGCAATGTAAACATACTACATTAAAAGGACATTTTGTAGGTTTGCAAAGACATAGATTTGACAGTTAGGGAATTCCAAATTTACAGTTGCTCGTGCCATCTCAATTCTGCTCCCTAGGGTGTGCATCCTGTGCACTGAATGAGGCATGGGTCCTGTGAAAAAATAGTATGTTTTCATATAATTAAAGACTGTCATTATACATACACTCAGAGAAAGAAAAGGCACTTCTTTAGCCGAAGGGCTTTTTGTCAGCCAAATTTCAATGACTGGTTGCAAACAATGGACAAGTGAGAGTGTCTCAAAAAAAAAAAGTAGTGCAAATCTTGTTAGGCAATCTAAATATAGGGGGGGCTAGCAGCTCCCCTTATAATATACAGAAATCACTTCATTCATCACTCAAATGCAGATGTTCTTGTGGATGGCACATGTCACCTCTTTTACAGTGCATAGAAACACTTCAAAACAGGGTAGCACAGGAAAAAGAAGAAAACATGATGGCCCCCAACTAAAATTGCAGAAGGAAATTCAGATATGCAAATGGAATTTGGCCAGGACACTATGGATAGCCTTCCTACTCTTGTAAAAAGTGCCGTGAGCTCTTGTATAGCCACAACATAGTTAGGGTCTTTGCAGAATTTAACATTCCAAAGACCACAACTCCAATAGCAGTGTTCCCTAACACATGCTGGGTCACTATTTTCAGACTTAGTCAGGGAGAAGAATTCCACCTGCTGAAAACTGGCCCGATTTTCAAAAAGGGCGAGCTGTGACTTCCACTGAAGTTAATAGGAGATGGGGGCGCTTAGTAATTATGAAAATCAGGCCACCTATTTTTTTGTTGGTAAACTGATGTCTATATGCATATTTGTACAGCACTGAGCACAATGTTGATTCCTGACAGAGGCCATTGCATGTTATTTTAATTCAAATGATTAATAATAACCAAATGGAGGTGTGTGATTATAGGCACTCTTTTGGAGGAATGTTTGTTGAGAGTCTATTGTATTTTTATGAATGAAAGATTTATATATGTAGATACCCCTCCCTCTGTTTCAGAGTAACAGCCGTGTTAGTCTGTATTCGCAAAAAGAAAAGGAGTACTTGTGGCACCTTAGAGACTAACCAATTTATTTGAGCATGAGCTTTCGTGAGCTACAGCTCACTTCCCTCTGTGTGGATCTTGGGCCCTGCAGAGAAGTCTCTGCTGAGACTGGAGGAGGTAGAGTGAGACTGCAAAGGCAGTTGACTCCCATTTCTGACCATGGAGGGTCTCCTTCGTATGTAGATCTAGGGCCATGGATATTGGTTACAGCCCTGAAATCAAATGCTTTGTTGTTAGAGAGAGCAAAGACCTAAATCTGAACTGACACTGATGTAAATAGAGACAAATTCTAATGTAGTCAATGGTGTGAGGTCAGAATCTGGTCTCAGCAGCTTAGTGTTCAACAAGAACATTGAAAGAAGCCTTAACAGAAAAATGTCTTTTGTGGCAGTCGAGGGGAAAAACAGTATTGTGTGGGTTAGATATCTGCGAGCTGTCATAGACATCTAACTATGGGGGGGGGCTAGCAGCTCCCCTTATAATATACAGAAATCACTTCATTCATCACTCAAATGCAGATGTTCTTGCGGTGGCACATGTCACCTCTTTTACAGTGCATAGAAACACTTCAAATCAGGGTAGAGGATAGGTAAAACAGGTAGAGGATGGTGTGGATTGCACTCTCAGCAAATTTGCGGATGATACTAAACTGGGAGGAGTGGTAGATACGCTGGAGGGCAGGGATAGGATACAGAGGGACCTAGACAAATTGGAGGATTGGGCCAAAAGAAATCTGATGAGGTTCAATAAGGATAAGTGCAGGGTCCTGCACTTAGGACGGAAGAACTCAATGCACAGCTACAGACTAGGGACCGAATGGCTAGGCAGCAGTTCTGTGGAAAAGGACCTAGGGGTGACAGTGGACGAGAAGCTGGATATGAGTCAGCAGTGTGCCCTTGTTGCCAAGAAGGCCAATGGCATTTTGGGATGTATAAGTAGGGGCATAGCGAGCAGATAGAGGGACGTGATCGTCCCCCTCTATTCGACATTGGTGAGGCCTCATCTGGAGTACTGTGTCCAGTTTTGGGCCCCACACTACAAGAAGGATGTGGATAAATTGGAGAGAGTCCAGCGAAGGGCAACAAAAATGATTAGGGGTCTGGAACACATGACTTATGAGGAGAGGCTGAGGGAACTGGGATTGTTTAGTCTGCAGAAGAGAAGAATGAGGGGGGATTTGATAGCTGCTTTCAACTACCTGAGAGGTGGTTCCAGAGAGGATGGTTCTAGACGATTCTCAGTGGTAGAAGAGGACAGGACAAGGAGTAATGGTCTCAAGTTGCAGTGGGGGAGGTTTAGGTTGGATATTAGGAAAAACTTTTTCACTAGGAGGGTGGTGAAACACTGGAATGCGTTACCTAGGGAGGTGGTAGAATCTCCTTCCTTAGAAGTTTTTAAGGTCAGGCTTGACAAAGCCCTGGCTGGGATGATTTAATTGGGGATTGGTCCTGCTTTGAGCAGGGGGTTGGACTAGATGACCTCCTGAGGTCCCTTCCAACCCTGATATTCTATGATTCTATGATTGCTGTCCATCTCAGTCCCAGGTCAGCCCCCCAACACAGACAGATGAGTGGAAGTAATGTAGAAAAAAAATCAAATAACTTACAAAGTTCTTTCTCCTTGTGTCTTCCTTTCCCTCATTCATGCTCCTGCTTATAGGATGTCTAGTGATTCTTCTAGGTGAAATGAGCTGTTAACAAAGACGAAACCCACAACAGTTGCCCGGTTGGTGGGTTCACCTGAAAAACTGATGAAGAGCAGTTCAAGCTGATCAGACTTGGGCTGATGTTTGCAGAGACTGGGCAAAGGCAACCTTGAACTAAGCCTCCCAAACCATCCCACACACACTTTATCATTAGACCTTTTTAGAGTACAAAGTATAGACTGTCCTCCTTATAATGCCTGCAGCTTTCTCCATTAATGGTTGAAAGTCCTGCAGTACATCTCACAATGGTGCTCCTGCAGCATTTTGAGCTGTGTTGGTAGAATACTATAACTATTTATTTTAAAATCAGGGCCAAACTACTGTTTCCTTAGGGACCTCTCCACAACTGCCATCAGAGGGTGCCTGATAGATAATTCCCAGAACATATTAGCCTCTGCAGAGGACCCCGTCTCTTCTAAAGATTAGTATGGTCTTCAGGGGACCAAGAGATTGCCTGCCCCCAACAACTGCAACACAAGCCAAGCAGCGGCAGATTGAGTAGAGACTTCCTAAATTTAGTCTAGATATTAGGCATCCCAGGTACTTGCTAGAAAAAGCAGGGATTTGTTTAGTAGTTACACAAAAGATTATGTGGTGGTGCTGGCAATAGGAATGGGCCTGTTTTCTTCCTTCTGGTGTCCTAGTGGGAAGGAGACCAGTCCACCTGCAGGTCCCCTGAAAACCCTATTCAGGATTAGAAGTAGCAGCTGTATATGGTAGCCCTCTGAAGAGTGTGTGTGTGTGCAGGGGTGTTGTGAGGGGAAAACAGCTATGGAAGGAGCATGTGGTGTTAGTCCTAGCCCTCCCAGAAGACAGCTAATGCTAAGTGTGTGTGTGTGTGTATACCCAGGAGGATGTTGTCCCAGGTCTTCAGGAGTTGGTAAGTAAAAGGAATTGGGAGGACTTTATGGAGGGGGGAAGGTATGGTGGTTTTCACTGAGGTTTGCATTTAAAACTAACCTGAATCTCCATATGAACAAGAAAAGAATGACCAAATGCCAATCCTTGCAAACCAAACTTGATTGGATCAGTTCTCATAACCCACATGAAAACACAATCAGTCCAATCCAGGCTTGTTTAAGAGTTCCAGGTTTTCATCTCTTTGCTCACACAGACTACCAAAGGAATTATCCTGAGGGGCCATTTCTTCTGGTATTGCAGTTAAAAGGCATTAGTTCATGCATTGTTGGTATGTCAAAGTATGTAGCTGATAACTTGGTTGCCTCATTAGTTATTCCTACCTCATGAGAAAAAAAAAAACAGTGCAGTTCAATGTGCATGTTCTGCAGATTCTCACAGAGGGACCTGTGGTTACCTCAGCCTGATGATTGTTCTGCATTCTTCCAATGGGGACACCAAGAGCTGTTGAAAATAATTGAGACACTTGTCAACAGGGAAGGAGACTGGGCTTCATCAAAACAGTTTTAGTCTCTGGAACTGATGACCTTTTGATGCAGTTTGTTTTAGTTAGGAGCTAAGTGTGTGATCCAGCATGGTGTGAAATGCCTCTTTTGAGGCACTGAGCATCCTCACCTCCTTCTGAAGTCATGGGGAAAGGGGAGCACTTAGGACCTACTGGAGGCACTCAGCACATTGCAGGACCAGTCCCCACACTGCTTTTGAAAAGAGAAGCATGCTTTCTAATTCAATGAGCTTTTTGACAAAGAGTTTTAAATTATACATACAAAATTATTATGAGTAACTCTCTCTACTTTTCAAATTCAGGGTATAAAAGAAAGTCATGCACTAAATACAAAAATAAAATCACTTCATTAGTCAGAACTGGGTTGTAAAGGCAGGTACTTAAAGGGAAAATATATATATATCCTGTAGAAAAGAAATTCTAGAAATTGCCCTGTGCTATTAGGGTTGGTATTGTAATAAAAATAATAATACATAAGAAAAATATAAATTTCTGGGTGGTTATATGTTGCCAGTATTTTTTTTATTGCTGTAAACTGAGCCAGCTGATGAACCACCTCAAGGGAGGGGAAAGGATCACCTTTGTTTCCTGTTCAGCCTTGCTATAGCAAAAAGCTAAAGAAAGAAAAGAATGTAATGGCCTTGCAATCCAGGTAAAAGGTTCAGGAGAGTTCATAGGTCAACTGATTTTTAATCTTACATTATGTTAAATTTCGATCACAGAATTAAAAAAAAATAACCATAAACATAATGCAAATAAGTGCTTGGCAATAATGCTTTGTTTTTATGTTTGCTTTGTAAAGGCATAAATATAAAACCTCTCCTACGGAAGTATCAGCTGAGATACTTTTTTTATCTAAAGTGAAGTGGCGAGTGTTAAAAGAATTTTTTAAAATAAAATAAATCTCTCTTATTTGTGTGTGACTATCAATGTCTGTATATCAATACACACACATGTGGACACCAGTATATATTAAGATGGAAATATTTAATTAAGTTATCTGTAAGTGTAAACAGAAAATCTGCCGTGAATAACCCATCAACTAATTTATTGAAAATTGCACTGTTGACCATTTCTGTACTGCCCATCTCAGCATGGAGAAGAGAGATATTAGCTGCATCATTGTGAAGCAATGAGATTTCTGTAAGTCGTGATCTGCTGGCATGTAATAACTCGATCTGCTTCATGCAGACAAAATATATTAAAAGTATGGACGAGTGAAGTTTGTGCCCCAGGGAGAAGGCAAGATAATGCATTGAAATTGTTCAGAGGTAGTTAGATGCCTAATGGTCTAATATGTGAGCTATGTGAGGTCTGGGGTCTGGTTCTCATAAATTCTGGCTAGACTGATCCTGTAATTTCAAGCAAAGGATAAAAGCGTTAACCAGAGTCATCAGTGTTCAAGGTCCATGATGCTGGATATTATTCATGTAAAGATTCAAGAAAAACACTAAAAGGAAAGCTCTGGAGCATATGTGTTTGTGTGTGTGTAAGAAAAAATATGTATATATATATATACACATATATATACACATAGTGTGCACACATTTATGTAAACACTACACTATGTGTGTGTATATATATATACACACACATTAAATAAAAACATTAGTGTGTTAATAATAATGCATGTATCTTTATATATATTCACATAAAATCATGCTAATAAATGAATAGCTGAAATAAGATTTAACCCCCCATCCCTCCACCCCACCCCCCCCCCATTAGGTGATTTGTCAGTGATTGGCAAGTTAATCTGTGGAATGACAAAAAGCTAGATCTTGTTTAACCATTGCTACTTTATATTAATACCTTATTTTTGCAATGGCAAAATATGAGATTTTGTTCTTTAAGAAGTCTCAAATTAATCATCTGATCATTTAAAAAGATTTGCTTATGATTACAGCAAACCTTCACAAAGACTCTGCTGACAAAGCACCTGCTTGTTTTTTTAATTTTGTAAAGCTGCTTTATTCAGCCAGTCAGCTCACTCAAGTGGCTGACCAGTGGCCACTGGGATTGTGCATTGAGATGCTACATCAGAACATCTGAATGCAACATGGGGACTTACTAAGGCAATGTCCTAATTTTGCATCATCATGCAGTAATTAAAACTCAACTTCTGGTTCAATGGTATCACTGTAGTATTTAAACTTCCAAGCAAAACAGCTGGGGCTAATTCATAACCAGTCCCTTACAAACATACCCCCTGCATTGCCCAGTTTATGTAACACATAAGAACTGGACTTCATAGCCTTCATTTAGCTCCACTTTATCCTATATGTTTAAGGTCTGTCCTGCCTGTGCCTTCTAGTGTTACAAAATGCTATCACTCGATGATTGAACAGGAAAAAGAATTGCTCAACGGCAAGTTGTGTTGATTTTTAATCACCCAGTCCCAGATCACACCCCCCTCTTCCCCTAAATCTTTGCACATGCACAGCCCTTCTCATGTGGCTCTCCCCACCTGTGTATGAAATGGGGTCTCAGCCGCCTCATAGATACTGACCACCTCCTCCTCTGGGCTCTGCTGGAGAGCAGTGCAAGAAGGGCAAAGGGCAGACACAGACTGAGACTCAGTGGGCTGGAGCAGTGGTGCAAGGGGGATACATAGTATTGCCAGCTCCATTCCTGCATAAATTAATTTGAAAAGATAATGCAGCCTTCCACCTTCCAGTCACCTGGATGGGACAACGAAGGATATTGCAGTTTTCTTCCCCGCGAGCTCCTCCCATCAGATGATCTAGCAGAGCGCTAAATAGCTCAGGAGAATACTTTATAATATGAGAAAAAAGGCAAAGAGTTCTTAAATATATTTATAGGGTTCCTGTTCCTATTTGCTTTGCAAAATGTGGACAAATATGCTGTATCTCCAGGGGTTTAATCTAGGGACTATATATGGTCACATTTAAAATGGATAAGATTTTTTGTTGAAGTGCTTTTTTTCTAAAATGTATGCTGTGTTATGGAAAGCTGGAGAGTAATGCAATATGCATTTTTGCAAACTCATTGCAAACATCAATAGCAACTTGAATTGACAGATCCTTCTGCCTTGATTTTAATTTTTTTAAATTGGAGGCAAGGTAGGGAAGGAAATTAACAACTGAAGTTTTTAATGTTGATTTGAAAATGCCTTCATGTCTTTGATACATCTGGGTTTGCCTTTTCCTTGTTTCCTAGTAAGTTCAGCTCAGATTTTTCCCCTCAGTCCACTCCTGGAGGGGACCCTTCATGTATAGCTCCCATCTTCCATACGGAAGGGAGGACAGTCTCCTTTGGACCCTGAAGGCCTCTCTGTATGATGTAAGCTCCACAGTGAGGGTGGGAGTGGAGACTGGATGGCCTGGAGGCTGCGTATTGTCCCGCATCATGCTCAGCAGAACTTAATCACTATATTGTCTTCTCTATGAAGCTTCCGACTATGGGGCAGCCACAGCCAGAGAGAAACACCACTAGTGCAGGTCCAATTGAGCTGTGTTCCCAGGAAACTATTGAGAGACCAGGAGCTAAAGCTGGCATGAAGATACAGAGGCTCAGTATGAATGGCCCTGGATCCACTAGGTTTGCAAGTGGGCTCTCTCACCTTTCTTGTTGGTGTGCAACTCCTTGCTCCCAGGGGTCTCCAACCCTTCAGGGTTCTCCTGGAGCCTCCAGGAATTAAAAAATAATTTAAAATTAAAGATTATGACATGTGATGAAACCTCCAGGAATATGTCCCACCGAAATTGGCAACCC
The DNA here is from genome assembly GCF_965152235.1 of Eretmochelys imbricata. NCBI lineage: Eukaryota > Metazoa > Chordata > Testudines > Cheloniidae > Eretmochelys > Eretmochelys imbricata. Next base: position 77,354,489 of record NC_135577.1, read on the forward strand.
TACATTGGGATGCCATGGGCGGGACGGGATCCTGTGCAGAGATCCTGGCAGACGTTTCTTCTCCTGAGCTGCTTTTTGTGGGTGTTTTTGTGGCTCTGGACCTATATTTTGAAATAAAAATGCTGAATTTATAGAGGAAATGTTAACTTCTCTTGAGGGAGGCTCTCACTTGTTCAAAAGCCATATCTGGCTGAGCAGATTTTGCTGCACTTGTCATTACTAAGTGTAGCTTTTTATAAAACAGCAACACATACGTTTTCAATTATTATTTTGAAAATTACAAGATTTTTCTTCAACCCCTAATTATAGGGCAATAACACTCCAAGTCTAATTGAATGACTCATTTGGATGATTGTTATGTACTTACAAAAGCAGAGCTCATCTGGCAGGTTTATAGGGCAAAACTGTCCAAAGCTGCCTCCAATTTGGGCCACCTAATTTTGGGGCAGTCCAACTCAAAAGTCTGATTTGCACATGCAAAAAGAAGGAACACATGCAAACTATGCAGTTAGGTGTGTATCTACTTGACATGCGAAAGCACATTAGTTTTTGGCCACGCAAAATTAGAGGCCTGTTAAAGCCACTTAGAAAAAATGGCCCACAAAGTTTTAGTACTAAATTTATAGTAGAATTGTTAACTGCACAGTGCTGGTTTTGAGTAATTAAATGAGTTATTATGTGGAAAATTGTCACATTAATGGGTAATTTCAGACTCTAAAAACTCAGCCTAATTTGGTAGGATTATGGAAGGTTTAGTTGTTGTCAGAAGACATTGTAAAAACTAACAAGATAAGTTGCTTTCCACTTTTATCAATGCTGAGGGATACATTCAAGCTGATAGACCAAAAATGAAATCTATCTTAACATTTCCATGTATTTTACATATCCATCCTAATCTTTTAAAATCTTTCCCCAACCCAAAATGAGAACTGAAGTTAGATACAATTCCAAATATTCGTCTGAGCAATCCTAAAATAACAAACTCAGAGCCCTAGGCATTTCCACAAACACAGGCATTTGCGTGCATATTGTCCTTCGTCTCTACCTGTCTGATCCGTTCTTGCGAAAAGTGAGAGCATTGAAATGGATAAGATTAATCAGAATTCCTGTACATTTCAATATTCCGCCTGCTCAGAAGAATGGATCAGACAGGCAGAGCATAGGGACAACATGACCTGTGAATACTTACAAACCAAAACACAGCTGGCAGGTCTAATTTTAGACCTTCTAGCCTTGATCGCATCCCTTTAATGTATTGAATGGAAAAAAAGTGTTCAAAAATACAGGAAACATCACAGAAGTTCAGTTCCAAATTACTCTTTAAATATAGTCTCTATATTGGAGCATTTTCCTAGACTCTGTTTTTGTTTAATTTTTATGTGTGAGTTTTTTTCATGCTTGTGAAAGTTGCCAGGTTGTCGCTCCTGGAAACAGAAATTCCCAATCAGCAGAACTTTTACAGCATAAGCAGTGGCAACGCATGTTTCCTACAGTGCCCTGCCAAAGTACCACAACCCTGACCTGGAGAGACCACCTTTAGGCCTGTGAGTGTAGTTTAGGCTCCATGCTCATTCACAGCCTGATCCTGGAGTCATGGAAAACAATAGGATTTATTTTTATTTGCTATTGAATTTACTGGGGGGAGGATGGGCCCTCAGACCTTGGCCTTTCTTTGTATCATTCTCTTTTACTGTTGTATTTTTTTTCCAACATCCTAAAAGAATCATAGTTTCCCATGCAATGATTTGATGGAGCAATTGTACAAACTAACATACTCCAATCTTAAAAGCAGCTCTGGTTTCAACAGTCTATAAGGTGCCACAGGACTCTTTGCTGCTTTTACAGATCCAGACTAACATGGCTGATCCTTAACATTTTATCAGTTTTCCTACAATTTTTTAAAACAGCACAATATTCAAAACCTATTTGGGAAGTTGGGACTGGCTCAAACCACATGTGGATCCAGAGCCCAAGTTATGTATTGGAGAATAAATAATAATAATAATTCATAACACACCAGGATTCAGAACCTGTCAGAACTCGGAGGTGTTCAGAGCGGGGGAGGAGAGGTGAGCCTACATTTGTTAGAATGTTGCTCTAATGTCAGTGCTTTTGGACAAATAGCTCCTGAACACTAATTTTCCCCTTTTGGGTTCTGATGTCCTCTTTTCCATACTCACTTCAGTGGGGCATAAATTATCCTCCACTGCTTCCCTTGCTCCTCCTGTGACAGTGAGAGTAGCAAAGGAGGACACTGGCTGGTCCGAAGTCCTTAAATCCTGCTCTGCTACAATGCACGCCAAGGGGTCAATCCTGCCAAGCACTGAGTGCTCTGGCCCCAGTCCCACAAAGCATGTAAGTACTTGCTTAACTTTTAAGTACAGGTAGTCACAAAATTTCCCCACCATTTTTTTCAGTGAACATTACCTTTTTGACAAAACAGACATTTTTTGTGAGAAAATGTCCATGTCCATCAACGTATTTTTGACTCTTGGGCAAGGACCGATATTTTTTGGTTTGGGGGGTCTTGACAAAACCTGAAAAATTCCACAAACAGTTTTGACAAAATAAAAAAAAAGGGTTTCTTTGAAGTTTTGCCCAGAAAAAAAAAAATCTGTGATTCCCACCAGCTGTGTAGTCGCTGTGAAGCACTTTACTGGTTCAGAGCCAGAATGCTCAGCAACATACAGTATTAAGCTATAAGTGCCCAGTGAGCTACCCAGCATGAAGTTGGTGCACTTCCCTGCACAGGCTCTCCAAATCATGCTGCACTTCCTGTGCAGAACTGTACCGGTTCTGCTCTGTCTGGGATCCTACATACCTGCAAATGAGCAGACAGGTTTTTAATCACAAAATGTCACAGCGAGAGAGTTTCTAAGCAAAAATGGACTTGCATTTGAGTAAAGATGGCTTCATTTTTTAAAAAAATCTGATTTGTGAAGGTTTTCCATATAAAAGCAGACATTTAATCAAAAATTTTAAATAAAGCAAAATTCTGAGGGTGCAAAATCATGGTGAAAAAGTGAAAATTTCTATTCCAAATTCTGCAAAACCTGTGAATCTTCATGGCTCAAATTTATGTTACTCTGGTAAAATTCCTATACATTCCCTGTATCTAAACCTCCCCTCCCTTGGAACCCAAGATTCTTAAGTCTCCCCGTTCCTTTGCTGTCAGCAAATAACTGTGAAACCCACTTGCAATGTCTATTTCATCCCCTTCTAGTGCTGGTCCACATAGGATTACACCTACTATTGCTATCAGTTACACTGTTAGCTCAAGTGTGAGAGGTCTGCATGGTAGATCCAGAGGTTCCAACCCTGCTGATGCCTCATGGTGGAATTTTTGTTTCTTCAATTTGCTTTTAAAAACCTAGGAAATTACACCAAAAAACCCCAAACAACTACGTTAAAACAATATGATTATGGTTGCAAAGTCAAGCACTCAAAAGGTAGGAAATCCCGGTATTTCAAAGGCTCATAACATTTCCATACCATATTATTTTAAGTGACGAAGTTTTTATTGTCAGGAAAAAAGGAATGCAACGCTGCATATAAAAACACTGCTGACGCCACTTATTGGCAACTGTAAGCAAATATTTTCAAGTATAGGGCTAGACTGTGGGTTTCAGTCACTGGCCACATTGAGGGAAGTGCTAACACGGCAGTAGCTCCTGGAGACGTGCCTGAGGCATGTACAGTGCCTCTGAGAGCACGTGCGACTGCTACACCTTTTTATCAAGGGTCAGTATTCATTCTCCTCACACCACTCCAACTCTCCTAGCTGGTGTGATGGGAGTAGGGCTCTGGTCCCTCCATTCCTCATCCCTCTGAGGTTTCCAGCTCTGCTCTTAATGCTAGATTATCTGGTTCTTGCACACAAGGAATGAGATGGTGAGTAATTCCTGTAAAACTCCTTCTTCCTTTCTCTCACTTGGGTAGGGATAGACACAATGTACTTCCTGATAGGTATAGGATGGAGTACATAGGCCAGATCAATGGCTCTAAACTGATTTATACCAGGTGAATATTGAGCCACATAGCTTTAAGGTAAATCTGGTTTGTGGTTGTATGTTTGGCATTTTCCTCTACTTACTAAAGGCTCTGCTTTATCTCCCTTCCTCCCCACCCCTGCTTTAAATGTGCCTATTTATATGCATTCATCTTTATAGCAACAGGATAGGTGAGGATTTGGCTAGGCTGAATGCAGCCAACCCTCCTCAGCGCCTGCCCCCAGAAAACATTCAGAATATTAGTGTACTGGTATCTGGGCAAAATCTGACCTACCTTGCACCTGAATGCAGATTTTAAGCATGATCATAGACATCCCCTCTTGATCCTTAGAAAAGAACTTTGCAAATCTTAATGGAATCTGAATACATTTCACAGAAGTATAAAACAACCAAAAGGCAGTCTCCATCTGTATGTAGTATCTAGGAACTGATTGGTTTTATAATGATGGACAAGAGAACTTCCTCAAGGAAGTTTACTCCTGCTTAGAGCTGGCTGGAATATTTCTGATTAAATTTGATTGTGTTGAAGCCAAAACATTTTGAGAGAGAGTGGGACCAAGAGACAGATTTTCTCACACTCTATAGCCTGGTGGCTCGGGCAATGTCCTGGGAGACTCAGGTTCTAGTCCCTGCTCTGTCTGATTCAGAATGCTCTAGGATTAAAAAAAACCAAACCTCTGCTTTAATCAAGAGAGCAGGGATTTGAAGCTAGGCCCTGCACTTCCCGGAGCAGTTTCCTAATCACAGGACACACCCACTGACATTTTGACACCTATTTCCCAAGGAGTAATCTCAGTTTTTTGAGTCAAAAATGGTTATTTTGGCACAATTCTGTTTTGGTGAAAACATTCAAGAGGTTTTGTTTTCATTTGAATGCTGAATGAAAACAAATCTAGAAACCTGCAAAGTCGCTGTGAAATGGGTTTGCCATCCTCTGGCCAGCTCTACTGGTGCTGAGGCTGCCATTGCGAAAGACCAATATTTTGCTGCCTGGCTATCATCTGCTGTTAGTGCTGCTGTATACTCTGATGGCCAAGGAGCATAAAGGTCCTCAACTACCAGTAAGCAACTTTCAGTCTGTAATAGAGAAAAATGGAATAAGATCACTAAACATTGCCAGCTGCTCTGTTAACTGAGAACCTTTAAGGAGAGGTACAATGGCAATAAAAAGTAATGGTCTGCATCACGGTCCAGTATTCCTCAAATATCTCAAGATAGTGTATTAAGGGTGCCTCATTCCCATTGACTTTCAATGCAAGATAGTGCCTCACTGGTATTTGTGTCTTTGCAAAGTTCCCCCTACAATTATTTGTGAGGCACCCCAAATCTAAATGACTCATTGTAAATGAGAAATATGTGTCAGAGGAATTTTTAGGTTTCCCCCAATCTTCTGCTGTAGAAGTGGAGCCTAGGTACTTTTCCCTTTCAGCTCTAACAATAAGTTTACATTGACTTAAATTTTGAAGGTTCTTTGCAAGCACAGAGGCTTAAAACTAATTTTTTAAAGCAAAAATGGAAGCAGTCTTTACATTTCTGCCCACCACTCTCTCCAGGTCCAGCTCTGGTTCCCCTCTGCATTCAGATTGTCCAGCTTTCTCCTCCATGCTGCCCGGGCACCAGAAGGGAGAGCACTGAGAACACCGGGGAGGCAGTCTCCCTGCTCTCAATGTCTGTGCCCAACCCCAGATGGGCCCACAGCAACTGGCAGGAGCAATTACAGAGAAGATCCTGCTCATCCTGGGATGGAGCATGCTCGGTTACTCTGTGGGGATGATTCATGCACAGTCCAGTCAGCACTTAGGGACTGGAGCATGTTTATACAGATGGAATCTTTGCAGAATTTAGCTGCCAAACTCTAACAAGTCGACACTTAATGTGTGCCTTTTTCAAAGGCTTATAATGTGGCCAAATGTGGGCAGATTTTCATGGGGATGCCTTTTGTCATATGTTAAGCCATTCTTTAAGCCTCTGCTTCAGAGCATGGAGGTGTTAGTGCTTCTCCATAAAACTGTTGTACAATTTTTTTAACATAAACCAAATAACATATTGTTCTCAGTTCTCAGAAATGGCTGAACCATTTTTTGCTGCAATTTACCAAAAAAATTTAGTTTCAGGCTGTAAATTTCAGCCTGAGTTGTTGAAGTTTATCCAACTTATAAGCGACTGAAAAAAAAAAAGGTGTCATAATGGGGAGCACTGGGCTGTCGTAAATACAGGCAGTGCTACCGGCATTTACTATAATAAACTGAAAGTGCTAATTTTATTAATCTTTGTTCACAAAATGCAAAGAAGTGGTGGAGTGGAGGAGATAAAGGCCAGATTTTACTCTCAGTTACACTGGACTAAATCTAGAGTAATTCCATTAAAGTCAATGGAGTTACTCCAGATTTACAACAATGTTCATGAGTTCAAAATCTGACGTAGGAAGCATGTCTGATATAGGTAGAAATGCTTTTAAAGCGTAATATATTGCAGAGATTGTTAGTGAGCAGTTTGCCTGTGTGGAAAGATTACTTCTGTGATGTTGCCAAAGTTAATGAGACTTTGGCAGTTACACACTGGTAGCAAATCACCCAGTCACACAACTTAAAGCTGCCTGGGAGGGAGCATCTTTCATTTGTGTACCTAACTGTCTCAAAATATTTCTCAGCCTTACACTCTAGAGTCAGCATTGTTTGCTCATTCAGGAAAAATCTCATTCCCTTCTCCCCTCACTAGTTGGGCGTTCCCTAACTTCCCTCTTCCTTTAACACATTGACCAAACACCCCTGTCTATAGTGAAAAATTAAAGTGAGTGAATGCTACTTTCACATATGTGTAGACAAGAGAGCCACATTCCATCACTTTTCTGCCCCAATTGCATGCAAAATTTAACTTAAATGTAAGTGGGGGAATAGTCCCGCTATTGTGGGGAACTTTCCTGGCTTCTGCACTACCCCGGTGAAGTGGGCTAGCAAAAGGATCTAAGTCCTCACTCCCATTTTCTTTACCCAGAGGCCTCCCTGCCCTTGAGAACTCCCTTTCCACTCTCCTGTCTGGCAAAGTCCTCGTAACCCCAACAAGGCTAGGCCCAGGATTCCTGCGGGGCTCGACCCCCAACCCTGCTGTGGTCACCTAGGACAGGGGCTAGGGTTTCCACACTTCGGGGTACTCTCTCTGCACTGGGCACTTCTCTGACCCACTGATCATTACATACAAGTTAAAGCAAATGCAAGTTATTTAATCAACAATTAATTTAAAAAAGGGTAAGGAAAAATGGGAAAGGTTAAAGGAAACACATCACCCTGCTCCGTGGCAGGGAACATCACAAACAGTGTCTCTGGAATGTCAGGGCAGTTCACAGTCTGTTCCTTGTAAGTCCCAGGCCTCCTTCTCAGGCTCTGGCTGTGCTGTAGGGATGCTGTGGGTTGGACACTTGCTCTGGTGGTGGCCACACGCTCTCAGGCTCTAGGTGGCAGGGCCCTTCTTCCCAGCGTTGCCCCCTCCCTGTCGGGGTTACCAATCCCCCTCCGAGTCTGGCCTGCAGAGCCTCCTGGCTGAGGTGTCTCCCTGTGCTGGGCCCACTGCCCAGGGTCCCCCCTCACTCTCCTGAGCTGCTCACAACACCTGGCCCCGGACTGCTCCAGCCCCAGCTCCAGCTCCACTTTGCCTCAGCACGACTGCTGCTCTGCCTCCAGCTCCCTGGGCTGCTTCTCTGGCACCTCTGGATCTGGCACAGCTCTGCTCCCCAGCTCAGCTTGGGCCCCTGCTTTCTCCTTAGCTCAGCCCCACTCTGTCTGACCCAGGCAATTCCAGCTCACACAGAGGACGGGACCTCCCTGGCCTCCTGACTCCCTGATTAGCCTGTCCGCCCTGTCATTCAGGCTGACCTGGAGCATTGGCGTCTCCCCATTGCTCCTAGGGACTGGCAGTCTCAGGGTCCTGATTCTCCATCGACCCTTCCACCTTTTAGTACTGGGAGCTAGCAACTAAAACACCCCCACTGAATGTTAGTAAGGGGGCAACAGTCCCCTTACATTAAGCAGCATATATAGTCCCCTAAGTATTTATGTTAAAAGTAATGATGCACATTGCATTGCTTAGGCTGCTAAAGCAGCATTGATTTTTGACCCCAATGAGAATACTTACCTTTACATTTTCCCCCTTCATATATAAATTATGTATATTGTATTTTCCTTAGGGGGGACTTAACATCATTTTGTATTATCATGGCTAAATTCTAGAATCTTATCACTTTTGAGATGAATAAATGGAAGCCTTCTATTACCAAAACAAAGAGAACATTTTGGGGGATAACAAGAGTTACAAGTTAGACTCAATAACAAATTGTTTGCCAACTCATACAATTACCTTTGCTTCAGACATCCAAATCCAACTAGTGTTGAGTACTTGGGACTTTTGTTATATGTATTGATGCCACAGGCCTAAACCAGAGATACCCCTATCACCACAGCACAAGGCACCGAAAAGCCCAGATAAACCTGAAATGTGGTGGATCCTATGTGTGTTATCACTGGGATCCTAGAAGATAGGCAAAGCCACAGCTACATTCTGGCCTTTTACGCTGCAGATGCTCAGGAAGGAGGTGGTAAGGGAAGAAGCCAAGTGAGGGAGGTAGTAGACCCATTTCCTGTATAACCGGACTTTCTCACATCTGACCCACCAGAATCGTGGAAACCCTCCACCAGCTACTGGAGGAACTCATTCCAGTTCAGAAATGGAATATGTTCTTTGGGGAGAATGGTGGAAATGTGAATGGGCTGGGGGGGGGAGGGGAAGATGCAAGGAATGATTAAGGAGGCCTCACTAAGGGGGCATTTGCTAAAACTACTCAGGTGGTTCCTTAAATTACCTCTGCTGCGTGTGGATTAGTCCAAGTATGGACCTCTTGACCTAGCTCTTCCTGTAGTGCTGACATGAAATCTCGCTGTACATGACACAGGGGCTGTGTCTGTAGGTAAGGGAACTTGTGGAGCTTTCCAGTTGTTCTGTACATTGCAGGCTATAGACACTAATGGTCCTTAATCCTGTTAGAATATTAAACCTGTATTTTGGTGGAGAGAACCCTCAGTAGCTCATTTTGATGTGCACATAGTAGTGAGAATTTGGTCCCATCACATTAGCTATCACCTTAAGATAGACCATGTGAAATACCATAATAGGTCTGTCTAACAGAAAAGTTCCTTACAGGACCTCAGAAAGTAGTACATCTTAAGGTATTTTATACCAGCCAACAAGGCGCTAGATTTAAATTAGTGTACAGTGAAACATTTAAATATTATAGAGTAGATTTTTTTATGGTCCAGCTATGCTTTTTCTTTTCAGTCGCTAGCCTGGGGCGAACAAGTCTGCTTTAAAATGTCTATTTTATCTAATGCATTTATCACTTCTGTCTTTTAGGAAGTTTGATTTCTTTTTTCATTTTTTCCCTTAATAAAAAAGGGAACTGAGATTTCTGAATGCTTATTTATCTCTTATGTTTTATCTACTTATCTGTCTATGGACACGTTGCTTTAGAAGTGTTTTATATTACTAATTAATTTAATTGCACATACTTTAGTCCATGTTAACACATTTTCTATTATATGCTCTAATGTGATACAGGGCCCTCCCACAGCAACCTCACCTTAAAGCTTTAATTGCTTTCCTCTAAGCCTCAACTCATGTTTGATTTATCTGATTTCTTTGTATAAAGATTCTCTAGTTTACAATGTGTACACAAGTCATTAAATTGGTGTTGATGTTTATCCAGCAAACTTGCCAATTGGTTGCAGTATACATCCCTTTATGAATTTATGACTGGGCAATAAAGACAAGTGTCAGAAGCCCTGTTGTCTCTGTTGGGCCACTTTCCTACTATATGTTTAGAGAGACAATATAGTCACTTCCACTGACTTACGCAGTGAGTTAAAGAGTTGATGACTATAATCAAAATCTGCTCAAAATTTCTAGTCAAATGCAGATTTCTGGGGAGAGGGAAAGGGTTAGAAGAAAATACAATTTGGGAATGTTGACAGGCAGTTTAGAATTTATCTGAGATGTTGTTTACAGTAGAAGAGAGTCCAAACCAAAATGCCAGATCCAAGCGCCTTCAAGCTATGTGAAGTTCAGAATCTGGATTTAAGTTGTGCAGTTCAACCCATCTCTTGTTCCCAAATAACGAAACACAGAAAATACATATTAAAGTGCAAGAAAATGAGCTATAATAAATAATCAATGTCTAGTGGGAAATCCAATCCTTTTCTCTGTCAGCTCTCTTAGCATAACACACTCATAACAACATACGGTACTGTATTTTAAAGTTGCATTTGAACTGGATGCATATTCTGAATAGCATTCTTATTTACAAATAGTTGGCAATATAGGCTCTGATTTTGTCAGGTACCTCACAGGTGCATGAGTCTGCCTGCATAGCATTTAGGATGGGGAAATTGGTAAATAAAGCTAAGAATATTTGGAAAATACATGTGTGGTTTTGAGTGTACTGTGTAGGCCCTAGATTGTAGCTTTCTGCCAAAGAATAGGTCTACACTGTACTTATCTCCGTGGGTTTTTCCCCACACAGATAGTCATATTGATTCTGCAGAACCTCTTCGTTTGCCATTTTTTAGTTCTCAATAATTAGAGCTTCATCCTGCTTTCGTGGTCAACTCCTATTGATTTCCAAGGGAATTTATCCCACATAAGGGCCAACGGATTCAAGTTAAGAGTAAGAGGATCTGACTGCAGTACATGTGGAAAAGAAAGAAAGTGTGAGGCATTCTAGATTCTCTAACTGCAGGGCAAAACCAACGTAAAACCAAACAAAATCCTGTGGTGGATTCTCACAAGTTTAAAATATTTAAAGAAAAAATATGAGTCAAAGCCAGTTAATTTCCTAAAATTCACAGTATTTTTCAGTGTTGCCAACTCTCCTGATTTTAATCACGTATCTTATGATATTTCATGTTTTTCTTAAGGCCAGTTCTTGGTATTTACTTGAGACCCTCAACTTTCATTTGAAAAGGAAGTAAGTTTCTAGCCCTTGAGGTTGCAGAGAAAAACTTAAAGATTTGACTTGACCCCCCTCTAAAGGTTCAAAAGCCAGAAGGCAAGTAAAGAGAAACCAAAATGTATTATTTTTTTTAAAAGTCATAATTGTTAAGCCAATTTCATTATTTTGAAGGGTGGAGCAGTGATTCATGATTTTTGAGTACTTGGGTTTGGAAATATTGCATACTTGTCCTGCTATACTAAACGCTTTATTAAAACTGTTCCACATATATTGTAATGGATAATATCTGCTGGCAAATTGTTGCTGTACAAAAACAAAACCAAGACTTTGGCAAAAAACACAAGCGTTCTTGACTGGGTTCTGTTGCCTTTTGAAAAGAACTGCTCTAAAACTTGAATGGACAAAGCTAAATAGTTTAGAGCCCAATTCTGCAAACACTTATCACCAGATAAGTTTACTACCATAAGGGGTCCCATTGGCATCAATTGGACAGCTTACTTTTGTAAACAACATGCCTTGTAGTAATTGCTTACAGGATTGGGCTCTTGTATTATAAATGTAGGCCTCTGGAAGGCCAGCTTTTACTGCTCATATGTTTGGCAGGCACATTTGCTAATCAGTGCTGTTCTAGAACCTTACACCATCTCAATGAATATAAATTGGTGGTGTAAAGCAAATGGGCAACTGGCAAGAAGCCAAAAATAGCTTGGAGGGAAGACAGCTTATTGTTGAGGGGGCAGCCCAGTGTTCTACAGAAGAGCTTTCTATTCACAACAGCTCTGCATAGCTGCTGAGTTTGAGTGTGGCCTCTGAAGTGTATGAAATAATAACAGTTTTATTTCTCCTGACACAAGCACGGAAGCTGTTTGCTGCCACCTCAGAACTGTTACCCTGTAATGCAAAAGTACCAACAAGGCAGGCTGGATGCAATGTTATTATAAACAGTGCAGCAATAAACTTCAGTAAAATCCCATTATACTGCAATAGACTGTCATGATAAAAGTTCACTAATGTCTGTGGGAATGGAGATCTTTATTCACTGGTTTTTCTGTGAGTCTGTTTGGCTGAACTTTTACCTTTGTTATTTGTGCAGCAGTAATTGTGGGGAGGTTTGAAATACAAAGTATATATAGGGCCAGATCCTCAGCTGGTTTAAACTGGTGTACAAGCTAGTTTCTCACCTCTTTTAATATTTATTTTTAGGGGTTTGGTTTTGTTATTGGTTTCTCTTTAGTCACTATGTTTGTTTGATTACTGTAAAGATCTTGATTAATACTATAAAATAAAAAGGATAGATGCAAATAGGTGCAAAACATGTACATCCTATTTTTAAATGTATTAAATAGTGATTTATTTCAAATTTTTATTTGTATGCATGTATATATTACGTTGATATAGGCTGGGAATTTCAGTGGCGCCTAAGAGAGACTGTCACCCATGTCCTATTGAACCTCAATGGGATTTGTGCACCTGAATCTTTTAGGCTCCTTTGAATATCACAACCATAATGCCTTTCATTCCAAAGGGTCCTAATGTGCTTTGTAAGCCTAATAAATATGAGTTATTCTAGGAATTATTTAATTCACCACTGAAATGCAGCCAATTCTAGGGTGGAAAAATAATACTCTATTGTTTGTCCTTGGAACACTTTCTAATTGACAGCTTCAGAGTGCTCAGTCCTTTTGAAAATCAGACTATTTATGTAAATGCCTAATTTTGGCTATAGAAGCCTAATATTAAACACCTATTTTTTCTAAATCTTGGCCCAGATTCTACTCCTGGCTATATAGTTGGTCTACCATGTGGCTTTGTGCAAGTCATTTGACTGCCCTCTGCCTCAATTTTCCCATCTGCAAAATGGCATACTTCCTTCCTTCACTGGAGTGTGGTGAGGTTTTATTCACAAAATGTTTATAAAGGGTTTTGAGATCCATGTGGAAAATATTCTAAATGCAAATTGATAGAGTATTATTATTATAATGTGAGCTTGTACATACAGATATGATGTGTCTTTATTCTCATTCAAACATTCAGATAGATATCTTAAATAAATACTTCACAATACCAGGGTGAACTTGGAGAACGATCTTCCAGATTGCAATATAAACTCAGAATTTAAAATCCTGAAAATGAGATCTGGCAATTTCATCGCTGTTATAACAGTATAGCTGATAAAGAATGAAATAAAATAAAGGGAATAAAGCTGGACTTTTCCCTTTTAAATTAAATGGAAAATAACACAGAATCTTGTGATATGTTTGGGAGGAAGTCTGTGCTTCCAGAGAAGCAGGTGTGTTATGCAAATCAAGCGTTTCTCTGAGAGGAAATTCCTATACCCAATAACTAAATGAGCCAACTCAACTGTGTCTAGAAAGCCAAGAAAATAGCATATAGATAAAGTTTGCTCAAACCTTGCATTCCTGAATTATCTGTAAAGTTATACAAACTTCACCACTTATGAATAAAAGGCCAAATCTTGCCCTTCACCATTAATTGAAGAGGGAGGGGTAAAAGCAGAATAGTCCCAAAGTGCAACAGCATATTCATAATTCTGCGGGGGGAGGGCGGGAAAGCTGGGCTGTGGGCAGTTCTATGCAAGAGGATTCTGCAGCTTCCTCTGCCCTGTGCTGCCAAGTTCTGAGATAGCTTTCTCCATTGGAGTCCATGGTGGTTGGTGTAGAGGGGCCAAGGTGTTATGAGTGTGTGTCATGGGGTCTGGAAACTGAGCAGACCCATAGGGTCACAACTTCATATGGTGCCAAGTGTTGGGATGGGGGAAGAGAGTGAGAAAACCAGTCACTGCTTCTGCTATCATTAATGGACTGAAGCAGCAGGACTATAGTAGTAGCTGTGGCCAGGTTATGAAGGGGCTTCAGATGCTGCCTGCAGATTGCAGGGGGAGGATGCCATCCCTATAACATCTGAATAGCTCCTCCATGCTAGGACTATCCCCTTGGTACCTCCAGGCCACCAGGATTTGTCCCTAGGAGAATAGGGAAAGGTCTAATTTATGGACTCCTTTTGTTGTTGGACGTATTTTTAAAGTTGTGTATAAGAGTGACGTTATAGCTATGTACTCCAGGACCTTCCTGTCTCCCCCTGACTTCAATGAAAGTCAAACATACTATTCCAAAATCAGAATATGGGTACACGTGTCATCTGTCTGCTTTACTGATTATCAGGGTTCTTAAAACACAGCCATCACCGTAGTATCTGAGCGCCTCTGTGCAATATATCGTCCACTCTGTAGCAAGGAAAATCTTGTCCATGGTAGCTGCTTCCTCCCTCCTTGGTTTTAGGGAAGCGACTGTTCTAGGGTCGCCATCCATCCTGAAAATTGCAGGACTATCCCACTTTTTGAATGCCATGTCTGAATGTCAGTTTAAATTCTTGCACGACACAGCATGAGAGAGACAGCTGTTAAAAACCTTGCAGCTATTACAGTGCATCAATTTATAATCCATGAAGTATATGTACCACCTTGTGGATGGTTGGTTGGAGTAGAGTATTTTATTGATTTTAAGGAGATTTTATTAAAGACTTTCCCCCCAAAAATGGTTTGTCAGAATAGTCAAAGATCAAGTAAATTGCTCAAATTTCATTTCAGGCCATTGAAACACTTGAGGATTTATGGGGTATCTCATGGGCCCCCAGCCTCTGCCCATTTAAATCTTGTTTTGTAATGAAGAGTTGGTGTGCATTTCATTTTCAACAAGATGGTGACCATAAGAGAGTTAGTTAGGCAAGTATGCACAGATGGTTCAATGAATTCCCTAGGGGCCAGATTTCAAAGGTATTTAGGTGCCTGAATATGCAGATAGGAGCCTTGTAGGATTTTCAAAAGCTCCTAATCCAGTTTGGCACCTAACTCCCATTGAAATCAATTGGTGTTAGGCACCTAACTGATTTAAGTCTTTTTCTAAACCCCAGTAGGCACCTATCCGCATCTGTAGGCACCTGAATACCTTTGAAAATCTGGCCCTAAATACAGTGTTTCAGGGGATCATCCTCTATCTGCTCAGTGAAGCACCAGCATTCTGAGCGCCTCAAGGAAGGTTCTCAGTAACCTCAACTTCCTTAGAAGGCCCCAACTCAGTGAAAAGACTGTTCCAAAAGCACTTCTCTCTGGGGAACACACAACCTAATTTTGCTAGGTGCTAAGAACTTTCTGCTCCTCCTGAAATTAACACAACTGATGGTGCTCAGCACCTAGCAGAATTAGAGCTCCCTGTGTGGAGCAGATGTTCGGTCAGGCGTTTTACTGTATGAGAGTATCTTCTGCTCATTTCATAGTCATTATTTTGAAAATGTTACAATTTTCCCCCCCGATGTTTGTACCTAGCCTTTCATAAGTATGTGTGTACTTTTTTTTTCTAAAGGTGCCTGTGGAAATCTGTATATTACCTTCATTCTCTAGCGGTAGGCAAGATATTGACACATGCTATATTCTTATTATTCCATCTCCCAAGAAATGAAATGATAACTGGTGCTGTGAGAAAGGAAAAATATGACACTTCTGAGACCGGACATGATTTGTATTTATTTACTGAGATTTTTAAACCTTCTCTAAGAGCTTGAGGCATATGTACCAAAAAACCTCTATTATCCTACTGGCCACATTGGGAATTTAGTTGCCAAAAGATCATGTGGCATCATGGAAAGTATTAGAACTGGGCAAAGCTCTGCAGTTTCACTTTGCAGAAGATTCATGTGGACTCGTTTGTTGCTGTTGTTTTAGTCTACATAGGTTCACACCTATGAGTTCTTACTTGAAGTGCCAGGTTCAACCTCAATGTAAAACTCAGCCCAAACAATGGAGATTCGGATGTTTTTCTGAATGATATGCTCCAGTTCAAACAGAAGTTAACTCAGGGAAGTTCTGTTATACAGGAGGTCAGACTAGATGACCACAGTGGTCCATTCTGGCTTTATAATCTGTGAATCTATGAAGTTTCACTTTGTTGCCACATGAAATCATAAATTCCAAACCCCCAGCACCCAAAACACTTACAAAGTTTGCCAAAACTTGCACAAATCTTT
Organism: Eretmochelys imbricata; assembly: GCF_965152235.1. Lineage (NCBI taxonomy): Eukaryota > Metazoa > Chordata > Testudines > Cheloniidae > Eretmochelys > Eretmochelys imbricata. The sequence goes on from NC_135577.1 coordinate 77,370,533, forward strand.
CAGTGAACCTGGCCTGAGCCTTGAATGGTTTTGGCATTTGTTATGAAAGTGTTGCTTTGCTTTAATCTGTAATAGCAAAAGTAGTTACAGTCCTTGCATGTGAGCTTTAAGCTTTGCAAATATGACATATCTACATAGTTAGTCTCTAGTCTCCATAGGTTGTTTCAGTTGAAACATGAGCCCCTACTTTGTGGTGACCAGAGTTTGATCTTGTTTCCTGTCAGTGTAGTAGGTCACGAATATTTTCTGGCAAGATATGTCCCTATTTTATAGCTTCATTAAGCTGCAGACCATACCTTACCCTTTCACTAAATCCTTGAAAAGAACTTTTGTGTGTGCCAAACGATATCCACTTGCTCTGAGGCTTTTGAAAGGTGAATTGCCAAGTAACAGCAAGCAAATTAAGAGGTGCAATGAGAACTAGTGGTTGCATTCTATCAAATCCTGCTACTGAACATGTTGAAAAGCTTACCCAGAGCCATGGTCTCACATATTTACGGTATGAATGGGACTCTTGGAGCTATGCATTGCCATAGTTCCCATTTCTTTTGTGATAAACTAGCTCAGCAGATGTAGTTCAGGTGAAAAGGAAATTCAAAGATCAGTTTGTCTCCTGCTCAGACTAAGTGTATGAAGTGTATAGTGATCTTTCTGGTTCTCAATCCAGGGGCCAGATTCAGACACCCTTACTCATGTTGAATAGTGCTTTATTCTAAAAGCAGGCCCACTAAATTAATCCAGCCCAAAAATTTATAAGGAAATGTTCCAACATTCAGTTTCTTTTGGTTTTATGAAGACACATAAGCATCAAAGACTCTAATACAGCACAGTTTAAACTCTATGGTTTTCCAAATGGGTTGTGTTATTCTCCTGGATTATAAATTTTGACACTGAATGGATTAAACCAGGGTGCCTCAGATTTGCCCTAATGAGAGATGCATTGTCAATTTGTCAGGAGCAGTACCAACTTGTATAAAATGCAAAGCAGATTGCAACCGCCTTCATCTCTAATATGAAGATACAGTCTGTAGGCATCAGAGGATTTAGCGTGAAATTTATAATCTGATGCAAGTGACTGGGCCCTGTATTCTGTCTGCTTAACATCCATATTAAAATAAGGAAGTTATAAGATGCTTCGTCTAATTCTATGGGTGGTGTTTGGCCTAAAGGATGCACTCTGGCTACTCCAGGACTAACCCAGGACTAAAAGACAAAACTGAGATCCACACAATGCCATGAAAACACAAGAATATTAAAACAAACCCTTTTGGTTAAATCATGACCCAATAAGGAAAAATGTATTCATTCATTATTCACATGATGGATGAGGAGGAGTTGGTGTAAATGGTGATATTAATGTGTTTAGTTTGTGAAAAGGTCTGTTGATGCGCTCTGATGTATTACACATATGATAATTCAAAAATATTAATTACATTTTCTAACACCTTGTTTTGTGCATTTTACATAATAAAATCAGCATCTCAAGAAAATATGGCTCTACATATTAATCAGTAAAGGCTTCTGATTAAGTCCTCAACCCAGATCCCATTGAAGTTAGTAGAAATATTTCCATTGACTTCAATGGGCACTAGATCAGGCCCTAAGAGTGCTTTTCATGCTTTCATGCATATAAGCAAAATAAATCCTTTGTATTTATAGCTCTTCTCTGATGTTGTCGCCTAGCTCAATTACACATAGAAAAATGGGAAAAGCTCCTTTTCTGGTAAGCACTTTCCACCTCTTGAAGTTGGCATTTGTTGTTACCTGTTTCTGAGACATTTTTCTACTTGATGGTTATTAATCTGAAATTGTATTGAGTGCTTTAATAAAATCTAAATAGATAATATTTTCAGCATTTCCGTTGCTCTGTAGTGGTAACATTCTTTAAGAACACAGCAAGTTAATTGAGAAAAACCTCCCTGTCAAAAATCCATGTTGCCTTCCTCCTCAAATTAAGCTTTTCAGTATATTGCTCAATCCCACCAAATTGTTTTGGTTACATTATTCACAACAGCTGTTTCATTATGTATTCCATAACTGTATCTCGTGCACATCTTTTACATGCAATATTTATTGCTCTTCATCCTTCTGGAATTCTGTATTTGTCCGTGGGATTAATTTTCAATGGTCATTTCCTTTAAAATTATTGCATATATTTTATTGTATCTTGACATGGTATTTAAGGTATCTAATCAGTTCACTGCCATATTTGTTGCTGCTGATACACTATGTAACTTCTCTTCTATCTTTCCGTTAATCTTTGATTTATGTAGTTCTTTTTACTGTATAACTGTTTGATGATGCTTCCTTGTCAATAATTTTTCACTACCATATGTAGTGGACCAATTTTCTGTGTGCACCATCTACTGAGGAATCCTTTATAATTAGTTAAAAAAATAAAACTGAGCCTTATAATGAGGGCTTTTTGAACCCTGCAGTGTTTGTTTCATGATGGGATCACAAATGGTACCCTCTAAACTTGGTTCATAGGGAATGGAAAGGAACCAGCTCTTGTAGGTTTAGATAGAGGTTCAAACTCAATTAAATAGCCTCCAAGGGAGTGTCCCACAGGAGCTGATTTCCTGGTCTTATGGGAATGGAAAACAAAACAGAAGCTATTGTGAGTCAGGGAGCTGATCTGTGAAAGTATTATGTATCTGAACTTTTCAAGAAATGTAGGCTAAAGTGCTTAAACTTATCAAATCTTGAAACAAAAATTGTTTGAGTAGATTCAAAGTTCATTCCAAATAATTTGCAGAATTCTACTCTTAATTAGTAATGCCTGAACTTTCATAGGTTCAGAAATTTGGTTCAGATAAGCCTTCAGAACTTCAGATTGCTATCTGAAAAATATTCACCTTATTTAAACCTTTTGGGAGCAAGCAACTCCACAGGCCCATCTCCTTGCTTCTCTAGGCCCAACTTCCTCCCAAAATATTAACAGGGTATGGCTCCACGCTACCTCCAGTGTTGCAGAAGCAGGACTGTGGTAGCAGGGCGGCCTGCTCCCTGATCCAGTGGGTCTATTCTCAAGACAAAGGTACAACCCCCCACATTCCAAAGCCAATGTCTTTTGTTTTAAGTGGTGGCCTTTGCTCAGTACCCCACTGCTAGACCCTTTTCTCTGATATCTTCAAATTTTAAGAGCCCTCCACGTCATTTCTACATTAGAGTACACCAAAGGTTAGTAAATTCTGGGAACACATGATATCCTTCTCTCCCTTTCCAACAATTGCTAACCTCAAACAAAGAGAGCTAGGAATATTGTGTGCTTCCTGCCTTTAGTATAGTGCTTCCTGGGGCCAGTATGCCATTACATTTCAGTGGGAAACTGCTACACCAGAGATGGGGAGTGGGCAATCTCCAGAAAAGGAGACATGACTGGAGCCAGCTGGGCCCAGATGCCACCAGATGTAAACTATATTGGAAGAGCAATGATAAAAATTCTCTAGAGAAGGCATTTTATACAGGGATTGTTCTGTGTGGTGAGCATTAGTGCTTTACAGTTTGAGGGGGAAGATTCTAGAGTTCATGAACATTAGAGTATCTGTTTATTCTCTTCTACTCCATCTCTTTTGGGATTGCTCCTCTAGAAGAGTCGTGACTGTGCATCTCCACACAGATACCTGTTTCAGGATAGGGAGACCATTTCTAGTATTAACGGAGTCTGAAGGATTTTTATCATGCACAGTCACTCCTGCCATCTGTGAAGGCTGTGTGAGAGCAGTGGTTGGTGGTACAATCCACTTCAAATACCTACTATTGCTACTTCCTTTTTTAGGGCTTATTCCTATTTTAGGGTTTCATACTGCTGTCCATCACTGTAGTATCTGGACTTTACTCTAATTGGTGTAAAACTTCTTTCTACTTGTATCAATTTCCTAGTCTACTTTACTGTATTGTTAAGCTTTTTGAAATACATCTCCATGTTGCTTTTATTACATATTTTAGCCCTAATTTTTTCATTCTTGGCCTAATCAAGATAGACTTAATTTAGCCTTTTCGATTCTCTTCACATTTCTCTACAATACAGACTTCTTACTTTATAGGATTACAATGAAAATTACATTTACTTGAAAGGATAATTTTCTTAGATTAGGTTCCGCACCAACAGACATCAATGGCAAACCCTCCACTGACTACAGTGGGATTAGGATGTAGCTCTCAGAATGTTGCGGGAAATTTTTATACATGGTGAAGCACAAAACCTTCTTTGATGCATCATACTGCAGATACAATTGCCCAGTGAGGATGCAGAGAACTGAACATTGCTTGTGCAAATGCATGTGCATGCTTTGTTTGTTTTGCATATGCACATGGGCCTACGCCCAAGTGTATACATTTAGCCCTTGGTTTGGTAATTCTGTACTTGCTGGTGTTGATATTTCATAACCAAGTATATTAAAGCTCACTGTCCCTTGTGCACCAAGTTTTAGCCCCCAACTATTAATTAAAAGTTACAATAGCTTCACCCCTAGATGCTAGAACCCTAACTTCCAATTGAAATGGGTGGGGTTTGTTTTGTTTTTACTATTAGCCATTATGTTTACTGCTAGGAGTCTGAAATGAGCCCATCTCTTCAATAACACTGTTCCTCAAAGCCACAACTACCCCCCACAATAAAGTTCCTTTCTGGGTCATACAGACCCAATGTCCACTGATTCAACCCTGAGATCTTTCCTATAAATACATCCCTTCAACTGGCTACTGGTAAAAACTAAAATCGCTACTGTCATCTCTTTTCAATCTCCAGGCAAAATGTCTAACCCACCTTTAAGGGTTTGAGGTCTCTTATATAATATATTCAACATGCACAACTGTAACAAGCATATTCCCAGTTATCTCAACTGACTTTACCTTCTTCTTAGTAACAATCTGAATCTTTTCCTCTGGAACACTAATTGCTGTTCTCTCAACAAGCCCTTTTTTTTTTCTTTTTTAATTAGTAACTGCACATAAATCAGATATTCCTCCTATTCTTAATTTGCTCCACAGATTCTTTTCTCCATTTCCCTTTGTCAAACAATTCCGTTATAAAGTCTCCTTTCAAGAAAAACAGAAACTGAAATCTTTTAGGTAGAAAAGAGGTGTGCAAAATTTGTTTATCCACATGTGATAACCTGAGATTTTTGCTGGGAAACTGGGATAAGGGCAACTCAGTGACATTTTCACCAGAAAACACAATTTTTCACAAGGAATAGAGCCCAGTTGTGATCTGGAAAATTGTCACACTTTTGTCTCACATATTTCCAAAATCAGTGAAATTCGTTTATAAACTTTTTCATTTTTATGGAGAGCTGTGGAAAAACTCCGGGCAAAATCACAAAATGTTTCACTTTTTGTGAAGCTGGTACATATGATTTCCCATATACCCCCTGTTTAAGATGTGATGATAATTTTTTCCACTGCTTTATTGCACATTATTACTTTATTAATCATCCTCCTTCCCTCCCTTAGTATATCCAGATTTTCCTGCAAATGTGCTTCACAAGCATGCATCCTGCAACAGAAACAGCTGGTCATCTTCCTTTGCTGTTGTGTCTAAAAGCAGCCATATGTCATCAGCAAACCTCCCCTGTATATTCAACTTCCTTAGCACATCAACCTGTCTCTCTGAATCTGTTACATGATGTCTTAATAGCACAACAAACTGGCATAAAAACAGAACGTTGGATCCTCCTGGTCTCTTGCTCTTCAACCCAGCAGGAGGTGGAAGTATTGTAGAGACAGGGCTCTTAGCCCCTTGGCTGTGTCTACCATAGCATTTTTAAAAATCTCCCTCTGCTGCAGCTCCCCTGATGGTAGCAATGGCTCAGAGCAGTTTCTACACTACACAGTAGTAAATATGTGCCCTGCCTACAGGGGTACTTGGACAGTGATAGAGCATTAGGGGAAGTTTAACAAAAAGGGCTAGTGTAGCTGTGGTTTGCATCGACAGTGACCCCTCCAGCTTGCTATATCTGGCTGTCTATCCAGGTTCATAGGCTGGTGCTCATCTGAGCACCTCCCAAGTAATGAAAAAAGACATAACAATAATATCTCTCTCTTCCTTCCCAGCAGGTAGAAGCAAATGCTTGATTAGAATTAAGATGTCTGTGTGGGTGTCTGTGTAAGAGAGAAAGAGAGAGGAATACTTGTTGTGGGAAAGCTAGATCAAAGAGATGAGCTTTGCATTTAGTTCCAAACACTATGAGATCAGTGGCCATTCTTACCTTATCGAGAAGCAAAGTCTGTATATAATCTTAGTTCTACTCCTGTGAAAGTGCTGTCTCCTGTACACACTCACTCCTCCTCCCACTGGACAATAATACTTGGCTCCTACATAGCGCTTTTCATCAATAGGTCTCAAAGTGCTTTACAAAGGAGAGAAACATCATTATCTCCATTTTACAGATGTGGAAACTGAGGAACAGAACAGAAAAGTGACTAGCCTAAGGTCACCCAGCAGGCCAGTGACAGAGCCAAGAACTGAGCCCAGGTCTCCCGAATCCCATTTCAATGCTCTAGCCATTAGGCCATTGCTCTGGTGGAAGGGAGGTGTTGTGAAAAAGCATGGCTGTGGCGGAGGGACACAGTCCCATGTAGCTAAAGCCAATCCTATGGAGGCTTTGAATACCAGGACAGAGATTTTGAACTGGATTCTCTATTCACTGGGGCAGCACAGCAGAGAGAGTAGCATGAGACTGATATGCTCATGGTGACCTATGTTGTTGCTGTGTTGTGTACTAGTTGGAGCTATGTCAGGGCACATGCTTTCATTCCTTGATATCTGAGTTGCAATGATCAATCCCAGAGGTCACATATGCATGTGTTACTGTGGCCAGTTCTGTATCTGACAGGGCAAGCTTCTGGCTGGCAAAAGTGGAATGTGGGTGTTTTGTGCCATCGTGGCTTTCTGGACATTCGATTGCAGTGAAAAGTCCAAGAGGAGCCCAAGGTGGCTGAACAATGTAACAATCTGATGACACATGCACTCAATAGATATGGATGTTTGGAGAAGGTGAGCTCTTCAGAGCACTTCCCTCTTCTTACCTTTCTCACCTCCATTTTGCCTGCATTCAGCTTTAATCAGCCAATTAAGGAGTGGCATTAATGGGCTCAGAAAAGGAATCCAGTCCAGTCGGCTTCAGCCAAAAGGCTGTTGGTCGCTCAGTGATATCTTGGGAAGAGGGAGGGAGAACACAGTGGAGTACTCTTTAATCCCCCTCGCCCGCCCACCGCCTCGTTCCTAGCAATCTGAAACATTTCACACTCATTACCTTTTCTAAAAGTGAATAGTTAGTTCCTTTTCTTGCTCCTTCCTCTGAATTTAGCCCGTTTAGACAGCCAAATAAACCAATCCCATATGAAATGTGATAATCCAGTGAAATTGTTAAATAAATACACAGTATAACTACTGCAAAACAGATGCAACAAAGTCAGGCATACATGCCACCAACACTGTAATTAATAATTGTCTCATTTACTGGAATCAAATATTCAAGCCAGGCCATATATAAAAGCATACTGATCAGGCTAAAAAAATGGACATTAAATGGAACATACTGTAGGGTAAAATCTTACCTCTAAATTTGCAAGCTATTTGACAGGATTTTAGCCATAAAACTCTGAAAACGTGCTCCTTAAATATTCAGGGAAAGCGGAGCTATATGATACCGTTCCCCAGTGCATACCTGCATATTTAAGGCTGTAATGTCACTTATCTGCAATAGCTTCAGAATGATTCAGAAAACATGTGAAGTTATGACCTGTGCCTTGAATTTATTTCAATCTGGTTTCATGCTGATGAAGTGATCTATCATCATTGCTACCATATTACAGTGTATGTATTCTTACCAGAAAGTTTAGCCACTGCAGGGGTGGCTGGACTAGCATAGCCCTGGCATCCAACAGCGTACCGACTAAACTATAGTTTTAGTTAGGGAGTATGGAAACGGATAACAAATTATTGCTTGTGGTCTTCTTCCAGTTTTCAAGTGCAAACATACAAAGTTTATTTTAAATTTGAGCCAGTCAGACATTTAGTAATGTAGATCAAAGAAGAAATGAAGGCCCCTCCATGTTTATTATTTCAATATGATGTCTGTTCTAATGAAGTGTAAAAATGCATATGCTAGACTATCTAGTAGGAATTTTCTGGTTCTGTAGTTTAGCCTTAAATATATACATATATTTGTAAATTAATCAGAAACATATTGCTGTGGTTTCAGTTCCTCAGAATGCTGATTGTTTTCAATCCTTTCTTTAATTTTAGCAATATGGTGGCAGTTTGCCAGAATACTTTCAGATAAACAGTCCACTTCATATTTAAAGAGCCTTAGAATCATTGATGTTATATATATATATTTAAATAAATTAGGGTTGTTGCACTATTGTCCCTCACTCTTAACTAGAAATAAGAAAAGCCATCTGGACAAGGTGAATTTTGATAAGATCCTGGCTCTTAGGGGTTTGTTGATCTAATATGTACCAATTTTCAAATGTCTTAATAGCTCCAGGATGGCTATCACACTGACTAGGCTCACCCATTTCCATCATGCTCTGTGCTGTTGAATGTAATTCTATTTACGTGGGGTTATAGTTCCACTATTTAAAAAATATATTCCTGATAGCACAATAAGTATTTAACTGAATGGAACTGATTGCATTTTTAGGAGTTTCCTGATAATACACTCTCCTCACAGTTTGGGATTAAACACAATTAAAGTAAGAAGTTGTTTTCCTCAGTCTCACGTATTGGCCGACATTCCTATGTGGCTGCTATCCAGCAATATGATATTACAGGGGTTTCATTGTACCCTTTTTTGGAATAATTGAATGTTTTTAGAACATATTTCCCATGGACCCCTACAACTAGAGAACCAACTCCCCAAAACTTAAATGGAAAAGGTTAGAAGTGATCATCTTGAAGCTTGGGGATGAAATACAGGATTTCTCTTTTTCCAACCTGTGTTTTCAGTCAATTAAAATTTGTACTCAAGGCTTTTCAGTTTGAAGCCACCCCTGTGTCTGTGATGAGCAATCCTTCTTGTTTGTGGAGTCATTCATTATCTCCATTACCAAGAGGAGAATAGAGGACAATTACATTGTTTGGACGAATCAGAGTGTTAGGAGGAGTATTTATCATGGTGGCAGAGTGCAGCACCTGACAGCGAACGATTGATGGCCAGGAATGAGTGTGAGTGGCCAAAGCAGTCTCATATGATGCAAATTACTGACTGTGGATTCCAATTTATCCTGTTCATTTTTCTTGCCTTTGCTGAAGACTATTAGTGGTTTTTGAAGCAGTGAAGGGGTCATTACTAATGTGGGCTAGAAGCAGGAGGGGGAAGGAGGGGAAAAGCCTTCTGTAATTACACAGCCTTCAAGAAAAGGCTGCAGGCCTAGCCAAAAAAGTGTCAACACTTAGCAATCAGAAAATTTATTTTCATTTTATCCTTAACTCATATTAACTCAACATTATCATCT
>NC_135577.1:77385000-77442500 GCF_965152235.1 Eretmochelys imbricata
CTTTCGTGAGTTACAGCTCACTTCATCGGATGCAAGTGATGTTGCATCTAATGAAGTGAGCTGTAGCTCACGAAAGCTTATGCTCAAATACATTTATTAGTCTCTAAGGTGCCACAAGTACTCCTTTTCTTTTTGCGAATACAGACTAACATGGCTGCTACTCTGAAACCTGTCAAAATAGGCAAATAGTACAAGAACTGTGCTCTATTAGAATTTACAGTGTAGAACTGTAATAAGCACATGTTTAAGTGCTGTTCCGGAATAGGAATGCTTTCCTGAATCAGGGCTGAGGACAAGAATGGAGAATCCCTTGAAGAGGGGTCAACTTGCTGACGCAGGCTAAAAGCTTAGCAAGACTAAGCATAGGCATAATTTTAGACAGGTGAGTAGTCTCATTAATTTCAAAGGGACTATTTATGTGCTTAAAGTTAGCAATGGGCTTAAGTACCTTGCTGAATCTGAATGTAGAGAAGGCAAAGGGCTAGATAGTATGCAGATTAGGATTGAAATATTTATGGAAAAATTAGGCACTCTGTGAGACTGTGATCCAGTCCAATGCAATATTTTCTTCTAAGTATCCTTATTGTCAGTACTGTAACTACACGGTAAAATTTTGCTCACAGGTCTAATGTGACTCTGAAATTCAGACTGACCCATTTCGAGGTCCAGATAACATTCAAGAAAGAATCATGAGTTTTAATGAGATGATGATAGAAATTTGCAATGATTTAGCTTACTTTTATTTTTTTGTAATTGTTTGGTGGTATGTGAAATAAGTAAGGACTTAAAGTAGCTTTATTCAAACAGCAAGCTGCTACCAACTGATTAATTTCATTTTTAAGGAGAGTATTGGAAGCAATGTTGTGGATTTTGGTATGGGAACACCTTGAAAAACATAATTCTACTGGCAACAGAAAACATGGATTTATGACAGGAGAGTCTTGCTTGAATAATTTTTTGGAACACTTTAGATTACTGCCGTGGTAAGCAATGGAAATGCAGCAAATTACAGGGATAGAAGAACCATCATGTAAAATCGGAATCTACTAGAAACTTTATCCTAATTTCAAAATGACCCTTGTTTGAAATTTGAAAAAGTTCAGATAATTTGTTTCTCTCTCTCTCTGAGGTAATTCTACAGTGCCAATTGCTACATTATCGAGGCACCATACTATTTTCCCCTTCTAATTATTTTTCATTTTCTTCTATATCTATGCTTTCTGGGTCTGGCTTGACCAGAGTCAGGACGTACCAGTAATCTAACAAGAATGAGTTCTTACGAAGTTTTCCTCAGTCTAGTTTTCCAAACTTAAAGAGCTTTGACTCAAATTGATAGAGTTTAGATGAACATTCAACCTTTTGGAGCTCCATTGAAGATAACAACAAATCAGTTACCAAGGCCCAGAAGGAAGGCTATGTCTACATTACAGCCTAAGTCAACATAATTTATGTTGCTCAGGGGTGTGAAAAAACTACCCCCTGCTCTGAGTGACATAAGTTACATCGACATAAGTGCTTGTTTGCACAGCGCTATGTCAGTGGGAAAGCTTCTCTCGTTGACATAGCTTCTGCCGCTCACAGAAGTGGTTTTGTTATGCCAACAGGAGAGGTGTACATATAGACATGGCCAAAATCATAAACCTGCTCTGCCCCAGGTTGAAGTACTGAGACAGGGTGGAGTCCTGTTCATTTGGAGGGGAAAGTGCCAGGGCCAAACCTAAACCCCAGACTCCAGCCCTTAGGCACATTTTTAATGAGAAACTGGAGTTTTTGTAGACTCTCAATTGCAGCAACAATTTTTTTTAATTACATGTCTGGTAGTGCTGTGTAAACCCTGCAGGGTTGAGTTCATGAAAAGGTTCATGAACTGAACCATGTGGTTTGTTTCACAGTGGTTGCAAACAGAACACGACCCGTAGATACATTTGGATGTCAGAGTGTAATGAAATAGAACCTCCAAGGGAGACCCTCCCGCAAGAACTATCCCCTCCCTAATATCCAAGTTGCCTTCTTCCTTTAGCAAGCCTTAAGAAACCCCCTTTTTGCCTTACATGTATCGGTAGGGAGGTTAGAGTACTATAGGCTTGCCAGCATCCCTGCTGCATGAGCAACCTCAGTCCACATTTGCCACCTTATTGCAAAAGTTACTGCAGGTTATTAGCCAAGATTTGTGAATGAGTTGTGCCTCAAACCCAAAGCTCATTTGTAATACGTTGAGGCGCCACACAAATATTTCACACAGCTTTATAGTAAAGCAAGAAATGCATTGGGAACTATTGTCAAGAAGGGTCATGTTTTTTAGGTTTATCATCCTTGACAGTGTCCCTTTAAGACTATCTGCTAAAAAGGACGAGTTTATTCTCACCAACAAAAGGCAGAATACTATTGGACCCTTAGGATCTGAACCCAGTGTTTCGAGGAGACCGACTGAGTCAGTGAATCAGGGAAAAACAAAATGTTCATCTGAAGAGGGAGACCAGAGGGACTACGAAGAGGGAGGGAAAGTCTGCAAGGATCTGGGGACTGATGTTTTGGGAATTAGTCTTAATCCACCTCTGTTTACTGTAGAAAAGGTGACTTTGAATTGATCTAATAGCAGCTTCCAAAGGTTTTAAACATTTTTTTTTATGAAGTGGAAGAAGATAAGCTAGAGTCAGGAGTGCAAAAACCAGGAAACACATTGTCAAACTAGGAAATCAAGAGTAAACAGGGAATTGAGGCAAATAACTCTGCCTGAAACAGTAGTAAACATATGGAATAATTGGCCAGCGAAGCAAGTAATCTAAATGAGTTTAAGAGACAGCTGGACACTTTTATCTCAAGAGAGAAAGGATTGAAGGATGAAGTGATAAACCAGGGAGTTGGAGATGAGATATTCCAAAAGGGAAAAGGCTTGTTGGGCAAAGCGTTTTTTCTCTAATCAGCAGTTTTTTATGTTTATATATGGAATATGAATAGTTGCCATATGAATATGCTATTGACACATATTTGTCAATATGCCTGAAGAAGCAGCATTTTGCCTCAGGAGTTGGATTTGCAGTGTCCACTATCAGCAGTAGATGTGCTGGCTACCAGTTAAAGACAAGTTACAAAAAAAAGCTTTTGAACAATTGTCAGTGTATTTCATTGCTTCAACTTTCGGATTGCTTCCTTTAATAGTGTCTTTAATCCCTTTGTGGGCAAACCAGTGGCTAGTGAAAGTGAGAAGAAAAGCCATGGATTTCCATTTCAACTAGCCCCAAGGGGAGATGTTGCTTTGTTTTATTGTCTCCCAACCAGAAGGTTTTGGACATGCCATGAGGGAAGTATTATATGTATATTAGCAAACAGAGCCAAATTAATCCCCAGTGTAACTATATTGAAGCTCTGTCTCTCAGCTGGGACTGAATTTGGCCCACTGAGTGCATCATTCATCTTCTCACGTCATCACAATCACTTTATCATTTACCAAGGGGTAACCAACAACTTCTGTTAGAACAAACAAGAGAAATACAGATCAAAATAAAATATCAACAGTAAGAATCAGATTTTCAACATGGGCCTTTTTATCCAGACACAAAATGGTACTTGTAACACAAATCCTACCATTTAGATGTCTAAATACCTGACTGCCTCCACAAATCAGGAATTTAGATGTGTGAATGACAGGATTTGTGCCTGCAATTAATTGCCTGGAAAAGGAGTCCAGGTTGAGGCCCTTTTAAAAATTAGGCTGTTGCACTGCAAACCAAAGGAATTACAAAGACTAAATTTCCAGGCTTGATTCTGCACTCAGTTGCAGTTTTACACCAGTGTAACACCATTGACTACAATAGGTTTCAGAGTAGCAGCCGTGTTAGTCTGTATCCGCAAAAAGAAAAGGAGTACTTGTGGCACCTTAGAGACTAACAAATTTATTTGAGCATAAGCTTTCGTGAGCTACAGCTCACTTCATCGGATGCATGGAGTGGAAAATACAGTGGGGAGATTTATATACACAGAGAACATAAAACAATGAGTGTTTCCATACACACTGTAACGAGAGTAATCAGGTAAGGTGAGCTTTACCAGCAGGAGAGCGGGGGGGGGGGAGGGAACCTTTTGTAGTGATAATCAAGGTGGGCCATTTCCAGCAGTTGACAAGAACGTCTGAGGAACAGCCAACGGGGGGGGGTGGGTGCGGGGGGGATGAATAAACATGGGGAAATAGTTTTACTTTGTGTAATGACCCATCCACTCCCAGTCTTTATTCAAGCCTAAGTTAATTGTATCCACTTTGCAAATTAATTCCAATTCAGCAGTCTCTTGTTGGAGTCTGTTTTTGAAGTTTTTTTTGTTGAAGAATTGCCACTTTTAGGTCTGTATTCGAGTGACCAAAGAGATTGAAGTGTTCTCCGACTGGTTTTTGAATGTTATAATTATTCTTGACATCTGATTTGTGTCCATTTATTCTTTTACATAGAAACTGTCCAGTTTGGCCAAGGTACATGGCAGAGGGGCATTGCTGGCACATGATGGCATATATCACATTGGTAGATGTGGAGTTGAACGAGCTTCTGATAGTGTGGCTGATGTGATTAGGCCCTATGATGGTGTACCCCGAATAGATATGTGGACACAGTTGGCAATGGGCTTTGTTGCAAGGACAGGTTCCTGGGTTAGTGGTTCTGTTGTGTGGTGTTTGGTTGCTGGTGAGTATTTGCTTCAGGTTCGGGGGTTGTCTGTAAGCAAGGACTGGCCTGTCTCCCAAGATCTGTGAGCGTGATGGGTCGTCCTTCAGGATAGGTTGTAGATCCTTGGTGATGCATTGGAGAGGTTTTAGTTGGGGGCTGAAGGTGAGGGCTAGTGGCGTTCTGTTATTTTCTTTGTTGGGCCTGTCCTGTAGTAGGTGACTTCTGGGTACTCTTCTGGCTCTGTTCATCGGTTTCTTCACTTCAGCAGGTGGGTATTGTAGTTGTAAGAACGCTTGATAGAGATCTTGTAGGTGTTTGTCTCTGTCTGAGAGGTTGGAGCAAATGTGGTTGTATAGCAGAGCTTGGCTGTAGACAATGGATCGTGTGATGTGGTCTGGATGAAAGCTGGAGGCATGTAGGTAGGAATAGCGGTCAGTAGGTTTCCGGTATAGGGTGGTGTTCATGTGACCATCGCTTATTAGCACCATAGTGTCCAGGAAGTGGATCTCTTGTGTGGACTGGTCCAGACTGAGGTTGATGGTGGGATAGTTACTCCTGATTTACACTGGTGTAAGTCAGAGGAAAATCAGGCTGTCTGGGAAGCAGGATGTCTCCGTTCTTGGAGTTCTGCTGCACTACTTGTGTTTGGACAGATAAGAAGCATTGCCAGCTTCCTCTGTTTAAAGTATTGGGAGAGATTTCTGAAATTCCCATTTTGACACTAAAATTACAGATTTTTGACAGCACCCTTGCTACTGTGCTTCCCGTCCCCTGTTGCGTCAAATCAGCATTTCTGGAAAGAGTGACCCCTGTTAGAGGCAGTTCCAGAAATGTAGATTGACTCCACCAATGGGCAGACAACTCAACAGCAAGGGTCTTTTAAAGTAAACAAACGGGAAAGGATAGGAAGGGAATGCCGACTCTGAGTAGATGTTTAATACAAACCCTTGGGTTCAGTTGTACTAGCTCCTTTGTTTGTGCATTGTCATTTTGCTACGTGAAGGTAGTCTGAAATAAGGATTTCCACAATATTATCTTTGGACACATATTTCTTTGTACTATCTACTTGTAATTTCTGATTGTTTTTAATGAAGTGCAACAAAGCAATGCAACAAGTTTAATTTAAATAAACTTGCACAAAAATATATGGGCAACCATAACAATTGGGAGAAATGTGATCATCCCCACTCTATTTATTACAGCTCTGATCCGGAATTCTCTGATTATTTCATCGCCTTGTTCAGCTATACAACAGGGCTTTCCTTTCCTCTTGATGCTTGGGATTTTCATGCATAATCCCACTCCCACCATCAGAGAGAAAAATAATAAATCCTTCTGTCTACAAATTATGTACTGGGCACAGTTTCCTCTTTCTACACTTCAGTATGCAAGTGTTTGTAATAAAGACCAAATTTGCTCAGTTCTCTCTCTCTCCCTTGGCAGGGTTATCCTTCATATGAAACTAATCCTAATGAAATCACTTTGTAATCAAAAAGTGTGATTATATTTATATCACATTTTCCATTACAACCATGTGTTGACCATATCTTTTCTATTTTTTTTTGCTTTCTGCAGTTAATTTCATTGGAAAGGCTACCCCTCTTTATAGACTAGCATTGCAGCAAGTGGTTCACCAGAGATTCATTCTTTGGGGACAATGATAAGTCCCATGGAGTTTGCTAAGTCTTTGCTGTTCACCATGGCTTGGATGGAAAGGGAGTCTGATAATCAGCTAATATGTTTCAATTTGTATTTGAAGGTTTAGGTGTGTTATCTGAGACGGAGGCAAGTTGTGGGATAAGGAGTGGAGAGAGAAGCTCCAGATTACAGATGCCGTGCTTCATTGCTGCTGTTGTTGTGGCTTCATCAATCTAGACTCGAGTTTGTCTTTGAGATTTCCAGGGAGTGAGTAGTCCGATACTGGGAGTCATGGTTTCTGGGTTCTAGCCCTGGCTGTGACGCTGACTCACTGTGTGATCTTAAGCAAGTTTTTTAATGCTCAGCATGCTAAAGATGAGCCCCTTCCCTTCTCATCTCTCTGAGAGCTCTCTAATCCTGATGTGCGCATGATGTTGACTTGCTTCCCTTTTCTACTAGCTCTTCTTAGTCCAGGCCAGGACTCCAAATTTAGCCTTCTGGTGTATGCAGCCTCCACTCTGCTGGTTCCCAGCCTGAGGGAATAGTTGCAATTGCATGAAGGCAGATTCAGGGCCAGTCAGGACACAGGAACGGGTCAGGGCTCTTACCTGGAGAATCTCCCAATGGCTAGAATTCCTTCCTCCTGCCAGCACAGTACACCTGAGTAGCTATCCCAGAAACTGGCTTATCCTTATGGCAAACAATGCCTAAGAATTAGCCAGCATCCTGAGGCTTAATTAATTCTTCTATGCCTCATTTTATCCACACATATGAAAAAAAGCCTGATCATACTTACCTAACACCTCACATTGTTATTAATACAAATGATTCATATTTCATAAATTAAAGTTATATAAGTGCATATGATTTACTTTAATTAAATGCTCCTTAGGTTCACAGACTTGGAGAGAAAGATGCCAGCGTGAGAGAGCTTCTTTGTCAGGCGCAGCTTTCCCAGCCACAGCTCCAGTTTTGCTGTAGGAGATCTAGATCCCCAGTCCAGAAAGAAATATATCATCTTTGCTGTATGAACGATGCCAGACCCTCCCCCCTTTTTATTGCGAGCTTTAAAAATGTGGCTTAAGAACATTTCTGCTGTGCGTGCTTCAAGTTCCATTTCCTGCTTCATTGTTTTATTGTGATTGTAGTAGAAAACATTTTCTGTTCTTTGTGTATGACTCATAATCATTGTTGCTGACTAGTCATTCGGCTCAGTCTTGCTGCTGAATCCCAGACCTTGTCCGAGGTCTGCATTGTTCTAGTACTTGGGTGGGAATACATACAAGTTTCTCTCTCTTTTTACCTTGCAAGGTAAACATGGGAGAGATATTAAATTTTCCGTGTGTTTCCAGACATATCTTATCTTCTAGATTAGTCACTGTAAACTGATGTTTCAGTCTGCTTAATGTTGACCTCTTGAGTCACAAACTTCCTTGAAACACACAGATAGCAAAAAACTTTAACAGCAATTAGCGAGGGAGTGGCTGGGGCAGTGAATTAATGCATTAGCCTTTTACCTGTGACGCTCTGGATTCACATGTGACTGAAAGCTCACAGGTAAAAAAGATCAGCATACTCTCAGCTCAGTCCTATTGGGAGAAATGACCCCACACTTCAGAAACAGTCTGGATTGAAAGTGCTTGCTGAAAGAGTTTATTTCTCTTTCAAGCGAGAAAAAGAAGCACCGTCATCTTCTTTAAAAGGGACACCAGTCATCACATCATTCTCCTGCTTTTCACTGTTAGGAAAGTCCCACTTGGGCCCTGTATTGAATCAGTGGGAATTCTGCATGTGAAGAGTTAGCTGGGTTCAGGCCCTTCGACAGTTTTTTACTGAAATATCCAGTAACAATCTGACCATATGATGTTAATTATTTCTCAACAGAATTCAACTGTTTTATTTTTATCAATAGGTTGTAAATATTGGGAAGACATGATAACCAATAGAGCTGGGCAAACTAGTCATAATGAGCCATGTAAACAAGAAGTTTTGCCCTTTTTTCCTATTCGCATTCCTATTGTTCATGAACCAACTTTGATTTTTATGAATTTGTTCATTATTCAACAAAAGTTCTATGTAGACAAATCTCAGCCTGGGAATTGCTCACAAAATGGGTTCTTCACGTATGTTCACTATTCATTAGTACTGCTGTACAACTGATCATCTTAGTCACGTGGCTCCGTTTTTGATCTCTGTGTGGATGAGCACAACTGTAGTGAAGAGAGGAAGAATGTGATTAAGTTTTTAGTTCTTTCTAGGACAGTGTGGGAAGAGATTAATGAGTGAGGAGGAGACAGCCTGGCAAAAATAGGGAATATTTTACATCTTTTCTTTCCAGCCCACTTGATTCAAGCCTTTCCTGAGACCTGCTAGAAAAAATGGTAGAAAAAAAGTGATTCTATAGGCGATCAGATTTTTAATTAATTTTATTTTGTCACTTTCACAGAAAGCAATTGTATGTGATGCATGCAGACACAACCACAAAGGGTGTAGTTAGCTTTTTCCCCCTCTGTCTTTGTATTATCTATATGTACCCAGAACTCTGGCCAGGAAATTTGCACAGTCATAGCTGCAAAGAGTGCAGTTATTTGCAGGTCTCTTTAACTGCCTATGCAAGGGTTCTGATCTGGGATCTGGGGATTCCTCATGGTGCTGTATTGCCATTCAGCACTGCACAGAATTGTTCATATATTTACTATGTACATTTAATGAATTTCCCACAGGGCTGGTTCAAGAAAAGCCGGGATCCCCTGCAACATTATTCAGTCAGGTCCCGCACATTATGATCAAAGTTCATTGTGTGTGACCTCCTTCCCCAACTTGTTTGTCTACACCAGCTGGATGGGAAGTGAGGAGAGGCAATCGGGAATGTATCCAGGACTGGTGTATGTGTTTATGAAGAGAATTAGGGGAATTGTGAAGGAAGGTTTCTAGTGATATAGAAGAAAGCAGGTTTCAGAGTAGAAATAGAAGAAAGCAGGAAGTTGTAATGTACCCTAGAGCAGGTCAAGAAGCTGAAGGACATCCTGCAAGCCATGGGATTCAGATTATTATCATCACAGAGTTCTCAGTCAGGATGAAACAGCTCTTGTTCAACACAGCATGGCACAGACGCGTGAGCAGAAAATATCACACTAATATTCCAATCCATCCCTTTTGGAGTGGTGGCCCATAACTAGGAGAGAAGGGCATCTGGCAAAAAGATAGGCTTCTGTCCTGTGCTGGTCCAATGGGATATTCCTAACATAGGCACCACCAGCATAGTTATGTTGTCACAATCTGAGCCTTTGCTAGTGGTGGGCCTTGGTGATCTGCTGAAAAGAAACATCAGTCTTTGTCAGGACAACTTGACAGGATAAAGCAGGAAGCCATCGCTTCCAGTTCTGCCTTCTCTACCCTCCCCACATTGTTTTGTCATTAAATGAATTTTGCTAATGGACCTGGAGCTAGTTCCCATGCAAAAATTCAGCCAAACAAAATTTTACTTGCAAATATTCATTTAAAAAAGCAACTACAAAAGGAATCAAACATAGCAAACCCCAAGTCAGTTGAATTTGCTGTAGTGTTCCAAATTATTTTTTCCTACTACTCACCCAATTCTGGATACTAAACACTGTTCAGTTTTCGCAGGACACACAAAACACCCTTTACCTCTTAATTATAAAAGCCTCCTTACAGATTTTTTTTACAATATATGGTTTTTAGAAAATGCATTAGTCTATATATCACATAGTATTTAGAAAAAAGAAAAGGAGTACTTGTGGCACCTTAGAGACTAACCAATTTATCTGAGCATGAGCTTTCGTGAGCTACAGCTCACTTCATCGGATGCATACCGTGGAAACTGCAGAAGACTTTATATACACACAGAGACCTTCTGCAGTTTCCACGGTATGCATCTGATGAAGTGAGCTGTAGCTCACGAAAGCTCATGCTCAAATAAATTGGTTAGTCTCTAAGGTGCCACAAGTACTCCTTTTCTTTTTGCGAATACAGACTAACACGGCTGTTACTCTGAAACCTGACATAGTATTTAGAATGCATTATTCTTAAATATCTCTTCAAGGGTTTGAGGTTCGAGTCAAATCCCTTTATAAAGAAGAGCATTTACAAGACAATTGGAAGGGTACTTGAAAATTATATCTTAAGTATGCAGCACGTGGCCTGTTTCCTCTTTTTATAAATGAGCTGAATAACATGATGCAAAAGGTTGACGTTTTACAGCACATAACACATTGAGTATTAACCAGTGTAACAAAGTTGCATTGTTTCATGCATTATTAGTTATTTAAGTCCAATCCTGAGTGGTGCTGAGTACTCTCAACTCTCGTTTACTTCAGTAGTAGTAGAGGGTGTTCAGCCCCATTCAGGAGGCACTCAGAATCTGGGCTGGCCACAGGTACGCAAAAGGAAACAAATATAAAAATCAGCTGAGAATTGCTAATCAAAAAGCATCATCAGTGACTCTGCATAATGATCTTGCTGTTGCCAATGTGGCTAGGAGTGACTGCTTGCATCATAAAAATAATCAAGGTCTAATGTGATACTGGCCTGGTTATGTCTTCGTATTTGGTATGAAGGGGAGTAAGATGTAAAATTTCTCATCAGGCTGAATAGTAAAAATTAATACAGATTGGCTGTACTGGTAATTTTATGTGATAAAGTTATTAAAGCAGTGTCAATAAACCAGGAACAAGTGATGTGTAAAATAATTAACACTAAAGGGAACATAATAAGTTACTTATTAAAATCCATAGATAGATTATGTGACCCTGTCATTAGAAGGAATATGAATCACATGACTTACTATACATCTTCTGATATGAGCACCCCATTGCACTCTGTCAGATTACTGGCTCCTGACATTAAATAAGATTCAGGTTTGATTTATTGTGTGGCCTTTTGACAGGAGCTGGAATCTGAAATGGTGTCGGCTTTGCTGGTGCTCAGCACTGTTTTCATTCCCTCCTGATGTAATGCAAGTGTTACGTTTAGTCAACCGAATTATGTGTAGTTCGGTGAGATTCTCTCTCACTCCCTGTAGTCATTGTTCCACTCATAATAAAATTATCCTATCAATTTGCCACAAGAGGAACACTGGAGTTCACTAAATTACAGCCATGTGTGTTTGCGCTATAGACAAAGTGATACCAATTAAACAAAAAATCCTAGATTCTATTTTTAAATCGCTTGTGGAAAACAGTGAGATTGGTTCACAGGGGAGGTCACTTCTGAATCCTACACACTAGAAATTTCATTTTCCTTAATTAGAAAAACAGCATTTATCTAGAAACAGAAAGGAATAAAAACTGGGTACGGCACTAAATAATATGTCAAAAATGACACCTGACCTCCCCTATGACTGATTAGTTTCAGAGATTTGCTATGTGAGGTGGAAGTATCATTTTGCTTTTTTTTTTCCTTTCTTCCTTGAAAATGGTGTTTTTATACACAGATGGCAAAACATCCCTGTTCTGACAGCTAAAGCTAAGTCAGCTCACTGGTTTAATAGCACTGCAGAGCACTGCCACACAGAAGACCTGAGTTTGGGAGTGGCCTCAGGGCACTCTCTTTATAAGTCTTTGATGCTCCAATGTGTCACAGAGGTGATGTGCTTTGACTCCAGACAGCAGTGGCGACTGATGGCTCCTGATTCTATAGGCGCCTCCCGATGGCTGGATTATGAAGCAGAATTTACAGGAGTCTTAGCGGAGGCTGCTTGTCCATGCATGGTGGGGAATGAGCAGACATGATGGCGATTTACTAAAGGAAAGAGGGACAAAAGTGGAAATGGTGGCCCTAGAAATAATAATAACCGTAGGACTTTGTATGTTAAAGCATTTTACAAATACCAATTAATTGATTTCAAGGGGAGTTTTGGAATTGACTTCAGTGGGACCACAGTTTCATGCCTGAGTTCCTGTTTACCGGACGTATTCCTAATACACTAGACCATGGTGCTAGCAAAGCAGTGTTAGGTCTCAGACCCCTGGGCCATGTTTTGTCTCTATTTGAGAAAACTGACACTCAGGCTTGGTATATGCTAGCAGCTTATATTGGTATAACTACATCGCCCAGGGTTGTGGAAAATCAGGGAGGTGGATTAACTATGCCAACGGGAGAAGCCATCCCCTCAGTGTAGATAGCATCTTCAGTGAAGCATTTTACGTGTAGACAAAGCCTGAGATGCCTCTGTGAATGGATGGAGTCAGTCTCTGCTGTTTGTGGTGCCAAAAGATTATAGCACAAGAAACCAATACACACACCTTATGAAGGAAATGTGATGTAAAACAAGTCTCATATTTCTTTCTAGTCACTGTTTCCAACTTGCTCCAGGAAAACAATGTCAACTATGTGTTGCAGTATGAAAATTTTACCAAAGTGTTTCACAAATACCTTTTGAGTGAAAAAGTTAGACGCTGCTATGTTAGGTCATTGTCACAATGCTATATATTATAATTAGTATTGAGATAATACTTCAGTATATTTGAGAGAATTTTATAGTATTTTGACAACTTGTGAGCAGACTTCTAAAGATTTAGCTGTTTTTGGTTGGATGCTTATTCCAAATCTCTTGAGGCTACAATATACACCTTGAACTACAAGAACAAAGTGTGTGTGTGTGTGTGTGTGTGTGTGTGAGAGAGAGAGAGAGCTATCTAGTATTTTTCACATTTTATAAGCAAAGGTTTGGTTTTGCTCAGTCTTATTTTATCCAGAATGTTTTACCCATCCCCCCTTTCAATCACCTGCCTTTTGGTATGACATTTCTCAGACTTCATCACAGCACAGAAAACAATTATTTTTGGTAAGTTAAATAAATGGGGAAATCAATATTTTTCCTCTTAGAATGTGTTCAGCTTTTTTCCCCTAATCTCAGATATCCTCTCTCAAACATCTTTGTATTAAACCTTCAAACTGGACATGTAAATACAGTAGTGAGGACTAGTGAAGAAAAAACTGGGTTTGATTCAGCCCTGGGTTATACAGGTTTCTTCTAGACTGCAGCTGAGGCCCCTTGGTGTGGACAGTCTGCCTGGAGAGGGGAGTTGCATCCACAACTTTCAAACCACCAGTGGGCTTGGAGTCAGACAGCACAGCAGGGCCTTGAGTAAGGACCTGCACAGGAAACCAGAATGCTCTGTCTGAAGTCAGAAGTAAGAAGCTGAGGAAGCTCACAACTATTTGTTTTTTCAGGTTTCAGAGTAACAGCCATATTAGTCTGTATTTGCAAAAAGAAAAGGAGTACTTGTGGCACCTTAGAGACTAACCAATTTATTTGAGCATAAGCTTTCGTGAGCTACAGCCGATGAAGTGAGCTGTAGCTCATGAAAGCTTATGCTCAAATAAATTGGTTAGTCTCTAAGGTGCCACAAGTACTCCTTTTCTATTTATTTTCACTAACTTCAAAATGGTGAACCAGATTAGGATGCTGAGCATATGCAGATATTTTATTGCATGATCTTTCTTGTAATCACAACTTATTCTACTTACTTTCATTGAGAGAGAAGACATAGGGTAAAGGATGGGTTGGAAGTGCCCACTTTTAAAACCAAGAGGCCTTAGTGGACTCCAGGCAAAAAAAAATTAATCTATCTTGTAAAGAACAGGGCCCTTGGCCTATGGGTGAGTACAACATCTATGTGTTGCAATAATACACTTCCTTATATTTTCAGTGTGGAACCTCTGCAGTTGTTTGTTTTTTAAAAAAATCAGACATATGGCAAACTCTGATAATGCACTAGCAAATGAATAAATGAATCTCAGGATGAATAAAGCCTGGGAGATTTAGCAAATAGCAATGGAAAAAGCAGTTGCTGGCTACTCTAAAGAATGTCACAGTGCTGGTGTGAAGATGTATGGCTGTGTTTGGTTTCAAAAGCTAAGCAGAGCTGGTACTTGATAATATTTGGTAGATGAAGCACTGTGGCCTAAAAGATAGTGTACTGGACTGGGATTCAGGAGACCTAGCTTCTATTCCCAGCTTCACCAAAGGCCTGCTGGGTGACCTTGGACAAGTCACGTCACTGTTCTGTGCCTCAGTTCTCCTGCCTGTAAAATGGGAATAATGATATTGCCCTCTTTGTAAAGTGGTTGGAGATCTGCTGGTGAAAAGTGCTATGACATTGTTCTTATTATTTTTTATTACCTAATTGAGAGACCTAAAAGAAATCTGGAACATATGGACATTTTGTGCAATGGACTGTTGCTTACGAAGCTCAAATAAGACTATTAGAAAAGTGAAAATGCAGAATAAGTAGCTTAATAAGTTAATAAGTAGCCTGAGCTCCTTTGGTTGCAAAAGTCTCGGGTTCAGTGTGTTACTGGACTGGTTTATCCACTAATAAAAATAATATTTAATATAATGCTTGCTTACCTGGATACCATTCTGTACTCTTCTCATCAGAGTTTGTGGTTTTTATTTATTCTTGCTAGAATTCTCTTATTCATTATCTGTTCTGACTATAGCTGTAATTGAAACAACCTATATATTTTAAGCAGCCTTTATTTTCAGTGTCCAGTAACTTTTTGAAGCAATTAGCTCCTAGGCTGAAATTTCACAAATTTTCTTTCATCCCAGAGGTTAAAATTTTAAACATTTAATTTTGAAAATTTGAAACCAGTTAAACTACTTTTCAGGCTCACTAATTCAAGTAAAAGCAGGTGGTTTTGTTTGTTTTTTATTTTGTAGTAAATACAAATCTGAAATACATTACTTGTCCCATTTTCTTTCTTTAATTATTTTTTTCCTTTTACGAAAAAACAAGGAATATAACTGCAAAAACTTAGATCTAGGTTAAAATTTTTGAAAGCACCTAAAAGACATAAGTGCCTAAGTCCCATTGAAAGTCCCAAATGGGACTTAGACCCCCAAGTCACACTTTGAAAATTGTACTCATAGTTTTGAATTAAGAGGACTGAAGATCTAACCATGCCTTCTTGGGCATATTCATTACAAATTTTCTCCAAATCTAAACCAGCTTGCTAGGGTTACATGGAAGAGTTGCAGTTGACTTTGACTGGTCAGGTAGGGAGGGCAGAAGATAGATGACTCACATCTTAAAGGTGACAGGAAGGGGAACAGAAAGCTTCCATGACATGAAAGGTCTCACCGCTCCCTTTGACTTCAGTGACAGTAGGACTGGGGCTCAGTTTATTTTTCTGGTTATTGGAGGATCAGAATAAGGAAACGTTCAATTTTCTTCCATTGCATGCATGGGAAAAAATTTCTTTCAAATGTGTAAAGCTGCTCTTTTAAATCCTTAAAACCTGCCTCTGCCGTAATGCCTACAAATCACTCCCATCTGGCAGTAGTTAGGCAAGTGACTTTTGCTTTTCTGCTAAACTCCGTTTTATTGTTGTCTAATTTTCCCAGGCCACACCCTCCCCATTTGTCTCACCTCCACCCTGTATAGTCCTATCTGATATGTAGATTGGGAGATCTGGGGCAGGGGATATCTTCTTTATTATTTGTGGTACAGCACCTGGCACAATAGAGCCTTGATCCTAGATCGGTTTTAATAGGTGCTACCATAATATAAACAATAAAAATAAGACATTATTTGGTTAATAGTATGCCTTTGAAAAGAGCTATATAATAGCATAATGAAAATCCTTTGTGTATTTCATGCATGCAAAGAGGCAGAGTTAAGGTTTCTACAGGAACCTGAATTTACTGATGTTCATAAATCCTTCCTAACTTTGCTGCTACATTAACATAGAACCAAAATTTTTGCAGGGCCTAACTCCATTGATTTTGATGGAATTAGGCCAGCAGAGAATTTGGCCAGTAGTTCTTACATTTAATAAAGGCAAGACGCAACCCAGACTGTATATTTAAACTGTTTAATAATCAAAATGGATTTGAGCACTCTTTCAGTAGTGTGTTCAATGCACTCTCACTGGATCACTGCTCTTGGGAGCCAAGCATTTTTGGGTCTTAGGAAAGACCCAGGAGCACAGTGAAAGCAATAATTATAACAGGAGTCAGTCTATAGGGAGCAGAGGTATAGTATTCTGTGTCTCAATGTTCTTACGGAAAAGCCATGTCTGAGAAAGGAGCAGGAGGAACGTTTCTACTACAAGAGGAGTGGTTACTTCATTTTTAATATGAACATTCACAAATATTGAAAATAGCATAAAATTACCAGTGATGTAGCTGGCTCTACACCTGTAACCAAACACACACTGTAGATTTTGATTTTGATTTTCTTTAGCTCTCAGGCAAATTTCACTGCTTGGTAGCATCTCACACCAGACAAAGCTCAGGCAGGAGATGAAAAAGCATGAAGCATAAACAACACAGAACCAATACAGTTTCTTGTTCATTAAAGAATACAAGGATTGTAAGCTAAGTGGGAAGGAGCTGGTCAGGAGCTATCTTAAATGCCTGCAGGTTAAAACATCAGGGATCAGAAAGCAAGTTCCAAAGGCAAGTACACCTTGGAATGAGAGGTTGTTGATGAATTACTTTGTGCATGTTTTAATTACACTATCATCTTGAGATTTTTGTGTATTGATCTGCACTGTAGTTTTAAAGCTCTCACTCCCCCCGCCCCCCACCCAAACATCTGAGCTTTGTGTGCTAGGACTGCTTCTAGGGAAAGAAATTACTCAACTTTGAGAGTAGTATGGAGAAAAGGGGGAGAAAACACACAAAAAGGGAGGGCATGTTCTCTTCTGCTATTCAGTATGTTTAAATATAAGCTATTCATATAATTGTTCCAGCATGTATTTTCTTCCAAGCTGCAGGTAAGCAGAAAAATTTGAAACATGAAAAATCGGAGAGTGCTGTGGTATAAAATCGACTTACACATTGTATTCCTTTCCGTGTTCCTTACCAATAGTAGGTACATTGCTAAAATTGAGAAAAAATATTGGCTTGAGAGAGTCAACGCATTCCTGTGATAGACACAGTCACAAAATATTTGATCAGCGCTGTAAAAAGGATATTAATATTACTGATGTTCTGCCCAGGATGGCTTTGGGCAAATGTGACTGAGGAGGATACTTAGGAATAATATTAAGCAGGGGGGCATTGTAAGTTCTTCAGGGCAAGAGCTCTGTATTTGGAAAGCACCAAATATATTTATATATATTATTATATAATATAATTATATAATATTTCTAGTTTATATATAAATTAAAAATAATTGAAATTACAGAGAGAGGTTTTATGGGGAATAGCAAAAGAAAACTTATTAAGCCTCACAACAGCCCCATAGGGTAGGTATTACTATCCTCATTGAACACATGAGTAAATTGGGGTGCACAGGAGTTCAGGCACCAATTCAACAAGGTACTTAAGCATTTGGCTAACTTTAAACGTGAGCTGCCCCAATGATTTACCCACACTCACAAGGCAAATCACTAGCAGATCTGAGAACAAAACCCGCAAGTCCAGCTTCTCAACTTTAAACTTAAACTACTAGGCCACACTGCCTAGAATGCCACATAGCCAGGGATGCCAGCTGAGTGCTGAGACTTCTGAGGTCACTCAGGCAAGCAGAGGCCAACAGGCCTCATTGAAATCCTTGTTCAAATGTTGGGGCACTCGTATAGGAGTGATGGGATTCCAAATCCTGTCATTGCCCAATAATAATTAATAATTAATTAATAATACTTAACACTCATCCAGTGCTTTACAAGCATTAACTAATTAAGCTAATTCACTAAAGGTCTGTCCTTTGTACTCTCACAATACCCCAGATCTTTTTGATCATACACCCTAAAGAGTAAAAACGGTACATCAGTAATGTTAGTTTTAGCTTAACATTATTTGGCAATTTTGATCATTAGGAATGAAGTTAATCAAATATCTACTGTGTCCCATTTTTCCACTTTATGTTTCATTCTGCACTTACTATTTTTATCTTTATTAATAGCTACTGTTCAGTGGCCTTAAAGAATTCCACCATTCAACAGAAACTTTTCTTTCCAGAGACTTATGCTAATTAGTATTTGTTTGTGGCTTCACTGTGATTTATGAGCTACTCTGAGCTCTGCATAGTGAAATATCAGACTATCTCCATACCTGTCTATTAATTTGTTTATCTTTCTATCTGTCTACCTATCTGCTGAAATTTAACACAGTGCAATAACTTTGAGAACAGTGACACTAATGCAGCATTAGATTAAAAGAATGTTACTTTATACAGGCATAAATGCAATTTAGAGGCACTTAGAGGAAGCTATATACTTAACATGATTCTTGGCCTGCAAAGACAGGTTGATCCCACTCATTTTGGGATTGCTAATTTGCAGTTAATTAGGAAGATTGATTCTGTTCTGCGATGCATAGGCCCAACCCCAAATGCATTTTTCTGGTTTCCCTGGCACCATGCTAGTTATCATTGTGAAGGTGCACATATAACTGAATGACACAGATCCTCATAAAACAGTAATAGTTTCTGGGTTTGGGAAAGTAAATCTAGTAACCGTTAGCAAACATTTATCTGACTTACCTTTTACCCTAAAACCTACTGCCACTTGCGTTTAAAACAATTCTCCAATTACATTCCACTGAGAAAGTTTATTGCAATTCTCCAGAGAGGTGATTGAATCTTCAACTGAAAATAATACATAAGAACGTAATACAGTTTATTCACTGGAACAAAGACACAAAACTTTTAAAAACTAGCTGGTGGCAATAATACAATTTAGGACTTTTGGATATTATGTATATACACTTTGTTTGAAGGAACTTGTATTCTTAAATAAATGCAATGGGTCTGGCATACTTAAGATTGTTCCTTTTCACGAGCTAACATTTCAGTGTGTCATCTCTATTCATTTTAGACTAGCTTGTGACTACATGCCTACACAAGGGAGTAAGAGTAAATGGTAGGAGAGGAACAGAAGCCAAAACCCTTCTTGCACCCCCTCTAAGTACAAGCCAGCATTGAGGTGTGAGGGTGCCATAATTTGCTGCTTGTATAAGCTGGCAGCAAATTACTACTGCCTCAGAGCAATGGGAAATTGTGCCTCAGTGGGGTGTCTCTGAGGCCCAGTAGCTCCTGGAACTACACCTGCGTTGATGCAGCTTACTCAGAGATGAGCATAAAGTCAGTATATTACCCTCTCTGACTGTGTGATTTACTGAGTTGGCTAACAGTTTGAAGAATGTCTTGGATGCTGTCATTTTTACCAATTTGGATGCCCTGCAGGAAAAGTTACCTAAATAAGGTCAGATTATATTCTTCCTGTTTGCAGTGAAACTTGCCTGATTACTTTTCCTAGCTTGGGGTTTCCATACAACTTAAAGACTGAGGCACATTCACCAAGGGATCATGAACCCTGGAGAGAGCCTAGTCAATGTTACCATGACTATGTCACTCTGGGCATGTACAGTCCCACACCAGAGGGTCTGGTCCTCAGTAGATGTATAGCACCTAGCATGCTTGGGTACTATAATAATAATTTGATTCTATACCACTCTCACTGGAACAAAGCCATGAAACTTTTCTAAACTAGCCAGTGGAAAATTCCTAGACATTTTTCTAAAATATATCTAATGAAAGTGGGCTGAATCAATCTGAGAAAATATGGCTACATTAAACCTGAGGGGACTCTGCTAGGCCAGAGGTATTTTGTTTTCCAGGTCAGGGAGAGAGAGACTGAGGTGCTAATCTGTAGGATGTTCCCCAGCCTAATAACTACTCTTCCTCTGAGACTAACCAATTTATTTGAGCATGAGCTCAATTGGTTAGTCTCTAAGGTGCCACAAGTACTCCTTTTCTTTTTGCGAATACAGACTAACACGGCTGTTACTCTGAAACCTACTCTTCCTCTAACTTTCAATGTCATTTTATTTTCTTATTTAGATGTGAATGTCATGTTTCTTGTGACCCTTCACCATTCCCCTTTGAGATGTTTTCTGTGTTAAAACACTCACCTTTTTTAAAAAATCCTTAAAGCTACTAGTAACACTAAAAGTACCAAAATAGATCCCAGCTTCCAGAATGCAGGATGGGCAGAATGCCTGATGGACACATCTCGCAATCACATTTTCATCAGCTCATGCAATGTGCATATGTGGTTTGTTGGCGGTATATGTGATTGCAGCCTGCAAGGATCAGGATCAAAGCTAGCAACTTCCCAAGTCAAAGCCAAACTTGTATCTCTGCTGGTTTATTTGAGTTTT
The DNA here is from genome assembly GCF_965152235.1 of Eretmochelys imbricata. Taxonomy (NCBI): domain Eukaryota; kingdom Metazoa; phylum Chordata; order Testudines; family Cheloniidae; genus Eretmochelys; species Eretmochelys imbricata. The sequence continues at coordinate 77,405,434 of NC_135577.1, forward strand.
TCTCTACATCTTTCATGGCTTCCTTGTGCGTTTGTAATTATATTAGTTGCATATTTAAAACTGGTTTAAGGGTCCCCTTGTAGGAGCCAAATTCTACTATCAAATCACACATGTGGCTTCCATTGCAGTCCAGGCAGAGTCACATGTGCTCATTCCATCACAGAATTTGGCCCTAAATTTGATAAATATGAATGTAGAAGGCAGGATATATGTAAGGACAAGGGAAGAGTGCATGTGTTTTTTTCCAGGCTGTTAAAGAAAAGCCATTTAAAAGCCCTTGATCAGTGTCCTTGCAGTTCAGTTTTGGACCACTAGGCTCCCTACCACATGTTAGGAAAGGGCAATTGCACATTGCTGTCGGTTGTTGAATATTTCCTTTTTTGAAAAGTAGATCAGTACCAAATCTGCCTAGCAAAGGGATTTCTGAAAAAGCTTAATGGCTCTTGTATACATATTTCCACTTGTGTGTTGTAGATGGTGCCCCGGTTAGAACATCAAGCTGTAGAATATGTAGAACTAATATCTCGTCCAAGACCTGATAATTTTCCCCCCTTCCATTGTGATGTCTTATTTAACTAGGCTTTAGTGCTGCACTTATTAAATCAAACTCTTAAGAAATACAACAATGTATAATTTTTTTAAAATATTCATCTTTGAGCCTGGCAGCGTCTCACACTACAATAAAACATGTTGCAAACATATTACAGATGGATACCCTAAATGAAAAATTAGCTTTTGAAGGCTCAGGTGGTCTATAATGCACTTGTTCCAGGGTTAACTTGTGTGTCTGTGGTATATTTTATTACTTCTTGTAGTTTTATAGATGTTAAGGCAGGGAATTCTGCAGTGCTAACCTCATCAAATAGCGTAAAAAGAGTAAAGATAGCGAGGGATGATTCAAGGTGCTGCAAGGTAGCATACAGGCAGTGAGCGCTGACTGCCGCAGGTCCAAGTAGTCTGTATCACAAGCAGTGTGCATAGGGCTTACACTATATACTTTTTATTTTAGCAAGTTAGTTTCCCTATCACCTGTGGATATTATGGATAAGAAACTGAACCCCACTCTGCTTTCTTTGCACCTCTCCAGCAAATGCCAAGAAAGTGGACTCTGATGGTGTCTCCTGCAGCTGGAGTTTCCCCTGGTACAGGGAACTCCCCGGCAAGTGGAGAGTCGGCATATCCAGGCTCTGCACCACCTTTGGCACACATTCTGGCTACACCCAGCTAGTGGATGTCCCCTTGGGAGCTGAGATCAGAGTTTAGAGCAGCCTCCAGCTATTTTGAACTTTGATGAGGCCAGGCTGGCCTGAAGATCAGAGAGTTGCAAGACTAGGTATAGAAGAGGGTCTGGGCCTATAATTACCAATGGGCAAAACTCAGGCTGTTTAGATGGGTCACCCAAAAGTTCAGCTGCTTATTTGAATCTTGTAAGGTATTCACTTTTCCCTCCTTTTCTGTGTCTCATCTTCCTCTCTTCCTCCTACCCCACAGGGTCATTTTCAGTCTCTCAGTCCTTCCTTTGCCTTGATTCTCTATGTCCCATAGTTCTATTTCCCTCCATCAACCAAACTCTTTTAAACATCATCTTCTCCTTCCCGGTGACCCATCCTCTCCCTTTCCCCCGTATTATTTTCCTTTTCCTTCAAACCTTGCAACCTGACCCATGATCACCCTTCCTTCCTCCAAGTAGTCAGATGACCCATCCCTGCCTGGAACTGGTGACTCCCATCACCCTGCATTTGCCTATGCTTTTTTTTTTTTTTAATCCTCTTCTGACCTCCAGTAGGCCATTGATAATCCCATCATGGGGTGCTAGCAAGTCTGGCAGTTTCTGCTGGGCTTGAATCAGCCGGCTGTGTTCATATCTCATGCTCTGAGGCTTCCCCAGGTCAGACACACTTTGGAATGAATCTGACCTGGGGAAGCCTTGAAACTCAAGATATTTGAAAGGAGGATCAGTGTGAGGTTGTAAAGGGTGAAGGTTCGTGTTCAGACCAGGTTGTGTTTCTGAACCAGTTTTTCCACCTTTCATTAGCCATCACAGATAGCACACTTTGTAAGGTATTCAGCAAGTCAGATTACCTAGTTATAGTACCTGCAAGTTGTTCTGAGGAGTAAGGATTTCACCATTAGCTCTTTGCTGGTTGCTGTAGCATTCCCTAAAAATAGCCTACAATGAAATTTGAGGGGTGTGGGGGAAGCAGAGGAGGAGGAGTATAAGGAAGTTAAATTCTTTCCTTGAAGGGAAAGCAGGAGGGAAAATATAAATTGTTAGCATGTGTGTTTAAAAATTCAAAAGTAAGAAAGTCATATTGATTAGTGTTCTGTGTGTTTATTTACACCACTTTGGTAGGGTTAAGGTGTCTGGCTATAACTATCAGGACCCGTCCACCTGTCAAAGAGCAATTGGGTTGTTTCACCATTGTCTGGTAGCAGTAAATCTCTGGGTCCACATGGGCCTCACATAAATGGAAAAAGGATACTTTCCCAAAACATGTAATCCATTATGAAAAACTGGGGCCTGCTAAAGGGTTTGCTGTTACTCTGACATATTGTATTATTCATACATTTTTAAAAGAGAAAAGCAACCAGGTACGATCCGATTGTTCTAATTTTTAAAAACAAGCAAAATCTTCAGCTTTAAATTCACAACAGAAAATTGTTGTACTGCACAAATTGGTTCTTTAAAAAAGGAAACCCATTCTATAAATAGTTCTGTTAGCCAGCAGTGCCTAAAATAGGACTAAAAGTACCCTGTCTCCCAATTACATAATGCAGTATATGAAAATAAGTCAACTTTAATGTTACATCGCTGAAGGTTTGGACTCCAGAAACAACCTTGCAATAGGGACAGAGTGACCTTTTAAAAAGAAAAATGAAATGAAATACACTTTCATTTTCCAGAAATATGCATGCAAGTAAAAATTTGACAGCATGGAAGAACATAAGCAAATATATCTTTTTATTTGAAGATAAAAAGAAGCTGGGGCTAGACAGGGAAAGGAAAAAACCTGTGAAAAAAACGGATGATGCAGTTTTTACGAATAAGCAGCTTAATGTATCTTGGCACCCACAGTAAGCCTTGTAGGAGCTCAAAGTGCCTCAGGCAATCTGTGAGCAGAATAGCAATTTTATTACTTTGTCATTAAACCAATTTCACAGCAGTATTGTTTGTTAATGAGCAGCGGCAAACGAGCGAAGATGTCACACACTGGAATAGCAGTGAGATTTGTGACCCAAGCTCAGAGCACTAAGATGGAAAGACCATAGCTATAAAAAAAGGAAATACTTTGGGATGAAATGCAAAGTCTATACAGCAGAGCTTGTGTTTATGAGCTACCATTTTGCTAAGAGCTGTGAGAGAAATAAAGGTCTGGAAATATGCAGTTAAAACAGGGCCTATAAAATTAAAACCAAATTAAAGTATAGCAGAGGATTACTGCACAGGCTGCACTCTACAAAATATATTCTAAGTGATGAGGAGAAAACTAAATCCGTTTTCTTTGAATTTAGTTGGTATTTATGAAATTCAATAAAACAATGATAAATTCAAAGATGAACTCCCAGTCCTGTGGTCTCAGATCCTTAAGCATGGGGCACTTTGAGGAAATTCGACTTACCAATAATTAATTAGCAGCTTGCCCTCCGTCTATAGACAAAAATTATATGCAGGTTTATGTGGGAATGTAAATACTGAACACATATAATGAACATACACACACATAGACCCTGATCTTCTTCTAACAGTGAATCAGAATCACCTAGCAAAGACAGATTACATGAAGCCGAGCTGCATCATTTGATGGAACTTTTTTTTTTTTTTTTTTTTTTTTTTTTGAGCAAGGGCTGATCTTACAAAGAGATTGGGAGACAGCCTTGAGGGATACAAGAAACAGTGCCAAGCAGGCACATTACTGAATCCCTGCAAGGCATCTCGAGGTGAGTTTGCTGCCTGAGCTGTCTTTCCATGTTTATACACAGGGAAAACTAGTTCAAGCAATGCAAGAAGTGGATCAGCATAACCGACTGAAAGGAAGAGGGGAAATTAGCCCACCATATTGCTCCATTTGCACTAGAGATGGGGAAATAGTTTTGCTGTTGGGACTTGCTTCTGAACCAGCTCATTTCTTTCCTATAATAAAGCCCCACCTCATTTGTTTCTATTAATCACATTTATTTAGCATAATTACCATCCTTGATCAGTATAAATGCTTCGGTTCTGTTGGCTGTTTGTTACCCCACCCCTGAATATCTCAACACAGCAATTACTGTACATTCGTGATACATATAAAAATCTACAGGGAAGGAAGGAATTTAGCACATTATAATGTGTGTATCTATCTCTCTGTCTCTGTAGTCAATTTGAACAGCATATTTCACTTCAGTTCACAAGAACATTGACCTCTCTCTCCAGTGATTAATATTGTTAGATGCCTGCTTTTATATCTTGATAACTCGTACATGTTTTCGGCCATTTAAACTAACTCGGCAAAGGGGACACCGCAGGAAATGCTCATTGTTGAGCAGTAGGCGGTGCTCACAGTTCTGGGAGCTCAGCTTAAGACTGTTTTCTGCCTGACAGGGCAAGACCCCTAGACAAATCACTGGCTGGGTCTATGGTAGTTGGCAGCTATTCAAAGCTGGTCCTCTGCCAGCAGTATTACTAGATAGCCAGACAGATCAATTCACTTTTACATTCCCGCCATTATTTATAGCACACTGTATATCTGCTCTTGCTTATGAACTAATGATTAGCAAATACAGTACACATAAAACATAAGCATTTGTTCTGGGGAAGGCTTTCCGCTGCTGATATTGCAGATAGTTTTACAGGTCACAGAGCCTTAAAAAGGATTTAAAGGGCATGTCTTGTGTAACATTTGTTCCTTTGAAAATGATGCTCCCTTCCTATTTTTGTGTAATTGAAGAGCATAGAAAGGTTTTCTTGATGCTTACGTTTCACTGAATTCCTAAACCTCCGCCCCCCCCGCACCCCGACCCCCACCCCCCCAACAGACTTCTAAGCAGAATATGTAGGGGGAAAGGCTTATGAAGCATTATCTGCTTTTTAAGAACTATAATTCTCCCTATCATTTAGGCTTTCTTTTAGAAAAGATTTGTCATAGCAGTTACAAAAAATATATCAGCCATGCTTGCATTTTAGGAGAAATCAAGGCAAGTGTATTTTCTGTAAACCCCAGGAAAGCCAACCAAATTGAAAATTTGTGTTGGTGGAAAAAGACCATCACTTTACCAGACTCTAGTGGCTGGTAAAACTCCAGTTACAGTATAAACTGTTTCAGTTAGTCCCCTTCCTGAGCCAACACCCCCAAATCCGAACAGTCCTGAATTCAGGAGGCATTCAAAGCCCGGACCTGAATCAAAAGGCCAGAATCAAGCTCCATCCTCTGAATTCTGTGGCTTGAACATAGCTCTATTAAAGAATAGAACAGGATGATAAAAACTTATTGGCCAAATTAATCCCTAGTGTAAACCCCAGCAAAGTCAACGGGCCTACACAACTCAGCACGGTTTCATCTAACAAGTGCTTGTTGGTGTTACTGAATGCTGGAACCAGTGAATACAGGACCCACTGTTTGCTGTGAGGATTATTACTGTATGAGTGGTTTTGGATGGTGTTAGCTCTACTCAGCTTTCTTGCTCTGGAGAGCACATGACGCTCAGAGGAAATCAAAACAGCTTCACTTCCTCCGTGGGAAGAATTAATGTCTGGTGGTCATAACAAATGCAGTGCAAAACATGCATAGTGAACCTGCTCAAACTGGGCTTGGGTTCAAGGTGTTCACTGTGTGTTGTGAAACTGGGTGGAGGAAGGTCACACAGCAAGGAAATCTGCAAACTTCATCTCCTGTGCTGGCCAGGTAGCTTCCACACACCAGCTGACCAAGCTCCATACCTTCTCCCCACCAACAGCCACCAGGCTCCTCCGTCCCCTACCATGGTATCTGAAAGAGGAGCATCTCATTGGCCTACTTGCCCCTCCTGGTTTGCCCCCTCACTGAAGTCTTTAGGACACACCAGCTGGCTGCTCCAACCCTACTTTTGAATGCTGTCAGGCACAGACAGTTTTGCCCTGCCAAAATCTACAGATTTTGGGAAGCAGGGCTGACCTGCACCCCACAAGCAGCAGAAGAGTGTTCTACTTTAAAGTCAGGATCAGATAATACCCATGAGGCTTGGGAACCATCAAAAGTTTGCTTAGCAAGTACACTAAGTCAAATGTGGCTTTACCTGTCCCTAGGATTAGTACAGAGCTGGCAGCAGTGGGCAAGGTGAAGGGTGGTCAGGCCACTCCCTCACCCAACCCTTTGGATGTGGAGCAGCAACAGGCCTGCCTAGCATCCCTCCTTAAGATATGAAATGTAGGGAATGGCCATCCAGTGCCTCCTGAATCCTTCAGTGGCAGTGTTGCCCACCCTCACTATCTTATCATTAGTCTCACCATATTTGGTGTTTTTTCTAAAGCTCCAGCTCCTGGAATCCTGTTATTAGCAGAGAAGCTCAACTTTCAATTTTTAAAAAGTAAGTTTCCAGCCCTCGTGATTGCAGGGAAAAGCTTGGAAATGTGACATGCCTGTATCCTAAAGGTGCAAACCCCAAAAGACTAAGAAAAAGAGCCAATTTTTTTAAAGAAATCTCATGGTTGTAAGCCAATCCCATAATTCTTTGGGGCCTGACTCATGATTTTTGAACACTTCGGGTTGGCAGTACTGAGGTGCTGTTGTACTTCCCCTCTCCTCCTGTCTTCTAGGGCAGCTGGCTGGCCCATTCCTCCCACTTTTCTTTGCAGGAGACAGTTAGTAAGTATGTTCTTATAATGCTGCACCTCCCCATTCTGCAGCAACAGGCCCCCAATACCACCTCTGGATTCTCCTGCTGCCACTCAAATCACCCAATACCTGCTTGCAATACACTGAGTGTGCCATGTTCCACTAGCCACTTTTCCAGTGGCATAGGGATTTACCAACAAAGTAGAGCACTCTGTGGCATCTCTAAGAAGCCCCTGAAGACACTGGACCAGATTCTCAGCTGGTGTAAATCTGCACAGCTCCAATGAAGTTAACAGAGCTATGCCAATTTATACCAGCTGAAAAAGACAGGTATGGGCAGCAAAATGTCCATTCCTTCCACGTCCATCAAAAATAAATGAAAGTGGAAGCCCAGAGCTTCTTCAGGAGAACGAAGTCTCTAGGGACAGGTGAGTTTGTCTCTTTCAGAGCAAACACAGGTGAGACTCACTGAGGCAGATTTTCTGTTGTTGAGTTAGCAAAATTTTGCCCACCTTAGAATTCAAGATGGAATTTGTAGTCTGAAAAACTGTCTGAAAAACTGCACTATCAAAATTGGTGGGGTTTGCATACTGCTTATGAAAACGCAGATGTGTTTCTTTTTGGGGGGATGAAAGGATTAGTTGGTGCTCACTAGTTTGCTGTTACAATGCAAGAGCAATTTCCAGATGCTGCTGATATCTGAGCACTGGGAAGAAGGCAGAAGCCTTGGATTGTTTTTTTTATGTGTACACAAGTCTTACCGCTTTCTAAAAAAGGCATGAGAGACAGACATTAATGTTCACCTATACATGGTTAAATGAAAGATGGCATAGAAGAAAGTAGGGAGTTCTTTGTTTTATCTTTAAAAAATTGTTGACAGAGGTAAGATACTGTTGGAAAATATTTGAGTAGATCATGGAATTGAATTCATCTAGTATCAGGAAAATTACAGCGTAGTGTGCAGTTAATAATATGTAAACCAAACAGAATGTCAGGGCTTCTGTTCCTCATGGTCTGTTGTAACTGATCCTTTCTGACTGTGGTTCCTGTTCTCCTTACTTTAGTCCAGTGACTGGTGTAATTCATAGGGCCTACACAGAGTTCCTCAAGTCAAACATCCATATTTCAGTTGCACTGCAGTACATCTTTTCTTGACCATAGCTGTCACTGAGGCAAACACCTCATTAAAAATTTATCTTTAGTGGTGAGGTGCCTTTATTCTTGAAAGGCTGTGTTCTCAAGACCTTTCACACACCACTTTTGACTGGAGAATATAAAATATACCAGATTTTAGTTGATTTTTTCAATATAAATCAAACACAAAGAATGTTTCTTTAGCTCTTTGCATTTTCCAACCTTGCATGAATACCTGCTCATTTGTGAAACCCAAAGAGATGTTATAATTAAACCTGTATTTTTTTCCACAGGAAAAAGTGCCATTTTTCATGGAGCAAAATGGCATGTTTCATAAGGCAAAACTGCATTTCATAAACACGTATTTTAATGGCTTGTACCAACCACTCAATGCTTCAGAAGATGCTAGAAATGTTTCAGTACATACCTGTAGGAAGAAACCAGGAATTTTTCTCTTCCCCTTTTAGTTGGATGGAACTTTCCTTCATTAGCAATACACTTTCCTTCAGGGGCCTGAGTGTGGGGAGGCTTAGGTTCTGTTTCACCTACATTCATGAGATGTCTTTCCTCTCCTGAACTTTTTGATGTTCTTGTGTTCCTCGGGAGTCTTCAGTGAGGAGCCTGCTCTGTGGGGCCCGTCAGAGTTATAGTGGGAGGAGGGAAATGAAGATCCAGGTGCTAAGGATTACTATAACTCATTTCTTTCCCCAAGAAAATAGTAGTGTTTTCTCTTCTTGGGAGAGAGTCTTTCCTTCTGAGTTACTCCTTCTGATGCTCTCAGTAGGTAAGGCTGCAGGCTCAGCCTGAGCAGGTCCAAGAGCCGGCCAGCTGGCCTGAGCTAAGATCCACTCCCAGTTATTTTCACCCTCAGTTCAGTACTGTATGATCAATTGATCCATCTAATCCACATCTTTCAGACTTTGCCCTCTGCACATGCACAGTGAGTGAAGAGTGTGAATGTCATGTTCTTTGCAGAGATTTCGTTTTTCATGGCAAGCGGTCAATTTAACATGTTCTGAATTATCCATGATGACTGTGCCAATAGCATGGCCTTAATTATAACTGGCTGAAATCATTTTCTTTGGAACAAAAAAAAATCACTCATGCTGAATACCAGCTCTCTCAACTAATCAAAGGCCACCAAGACAAAGAGCAAAAGAATTATAACAGTAAAAAAGTGGACCACTGTTGGCTTAGTTGTTCAAAAAAACCGAAAACATTCTCATAGCTCTCTCTTGATAAAGGCTCCAATACTGCAAGGTGCTTATGCACTTATCTAATTTTAAGCATGTGAGTAGTCTGACCGATGTTAAGAAGATTGTTCATGTGCTTGCAGTTAGGCACACATTTAAATACCTTGCAGAACTGGAGCATACAACAGACTCCAGAGCTGCAGGTCCATCAAAGGTCTTTGGTCCCCCTTTTTACATAGCCATGGAAGCTATTCGAGAAGGAATTTTCTCCAGGGCCTGCATGATGCCTACACCAGCATATTCACAGTCCCCTCCTCCCAAGTGAAGGTTTTCTGTGTTCAGAGTGAGGGGACAAGACCCGGAAGTAGAGCAGCTGGAACCACCGTAGTTTTGCTGCAGTGAGATTCAAACAAACATTTCCTTTCATTTTGAAACTGGTTGGGATTGTGATGCAGTTGACCCAGATTCACTCTTAAGTGAAGACAATTTGAGTTTTGGAACCCAAACCCAGGCCAGGTTCCTGTGGTTATTTTTCATTGCAAATATTTTTTAGAACTTAACTTAGTATGTCCTAAGAGTAGCCAGAGGAGTGATTCAGTAGCACCTAGAAGTCATAACTCTAGTGGGATTTACAGACATGTCAGGTGCCTGACACCCATTACGTTGCAATGGGAGCTGCGTGTCAGACCTCCTTAAGTATGTCGTTAGGCACTTAAATATATTTGTAAATCTGTCCCTAAGTAACTTGATCACATAGGAAGATTGTGGAAGAAAGTGAACGTGGCTCTCCTGATCCAGCCCAGTACCTGAACTACAAGTCCATCCTGCCTTTCTACCAGTGGGCTTCAGTAGTGCCCGGCAGCAAATGGATTAACTATATATAAGGGCACTAGAATGCAATAATAACATTTAGCAGCTATGTGGTACTTTGTGTTTCCAAAGTGACTTTAAAAACATTGACAAATTAAACACTACAAAAAAGATGAGCCACTTGAAAACTGCAAATGCTGTTTGTTGGAAACACATTGTAATAGGTTGATTTAGTTGGGGATTGGTCCTGCTTTGAGCAGGGGGTTGGACTAGATGACCTCCTGAGGTCCCTTCCAACCCTGATATTCTATGATTCTATGAGTGTATATTCTTGTGATATGACAATATATGATAGGACAAGATAAAAATACATATGAACAGTATTAAAATATGTTCGGCGTAAAAGCATAAAAATACCATAAAAATATAAAAAATATCACTTTCCCCTCCTGGGAGCGTAAAAGTGCTTTTACTGCTTGGTACTCAGAATTTCCTGGAATGTCATACTGGGGGCATTCGCTAGGAAGAGTGGGTGAGTAGCTGGGTGGTAGAGTTTAATAGCAGGCACATGACTGAGCATATATAAGTCTACATGTTCACAGTGGCCTCAGTCCTTTGCCCACTCCATGGGTGAAGCTCTCCTTCCACATGTGCAGTGATTATAGAATCACTCTTAAAGGGTGTGACCCCAAAGCCTCTTGAAATCAGTAGGAGTCTTTCCATTTATTTTTGGATCAGGCCCTAACATAGCACTTGTAATTTTGTGTTCATGCAAACAGCCTTGCCTATGCACACTGCATGCACAGCCGTGGTACCAGTGGTCTCCATCAGAGTTCGGAGGAAAAGGACTTACTCTTCCTCAGGTTGAGGATTTGTAGCAGCTCCAATGTGTAATACTCCTCCCTCCCCTTCTCTGACCCCTAATGGGCCTGGGGAGAATAGCAGATGGATCCATGTATTTACAGATCCATCTAGACCAGGGGTGGCCAACCTGAGCCTGAGAAGGAGCCAGAATTTACCAATGTACATTGCCAAAGAGCCACAGTAATACGTTAACAGCCCCGCCCTCACCACCTCCCACCCGTCGGCAGCCCCGCCAATCAGTGCCTCCCCCTTCCTCCCCACACCTCCCGATCAGCTGTTTCATGGCTTGCAGGAGGCTGGGGGGGGGGGGGAAGGAGCGAGGGCAAGGCAGGCTCAGGGGAGGGGGCAGGAAGGGGACGAGTGGGGGCAGGGCCTGTGGCAGAGCCAGGGGTTGAGCAGTGAGCACCCCCTGGCACACTGGAAAGTTGGCACCTGTAGCTCCAGCCCCGGAATCAGTGCCTATACAAGGAGCCCCATATTAACTTCTGAAGAGCCACATTGGCTCCGGAGCCACAGGTTGGCCACCCCGATCTAGACCTTCCTGTCTCATCCCTATACCTCACCAGCATGCAAAGCTGCAATGAGCTGTGCTCCAAAGTGTGTCTAGGGTGTGAATTTCAGAGGCCAGATTCTATTTTTTAGGTACACCAGAATAAATCTGGAGTAAGTCTATTGACTTTAATAGAACTACTCCTCTGTGATCAGAATAGGGTCCCAGGAGGATTCTTGTCTCCCAGCTCCATGCTGCAGATTGCTGTTGTTCTATAACATCCTGGACTCTTTGTGCCAAAGGGCAGGATTTACCCCTCAATAGCTGGTAAGTCCAAATGTGCTGGCTGTACAATACATGTGTTGCTTCTAAGGCAAATGGCCAGACTAGGAATTTGGCACTGTTTACCAGCACTGCAGTCACATAACAAAGAGACCAGTAATATGAAATGGCTCAAACACATTGTTTCCCTGGAATTTACAAATACATGGAAATATTTTTCTTTTAAAAATGAGGGTTGTATCATGTTCTCTTTACATGTTGAATTATTTCCTCCAGGGCCATGTCATCTTTATTTCTCTTCCACAAAATCTAATATCAAAGTTCAGGAGCTATTAGGCCTGATTCTGCTCTCATGTACACTGATGTAAAAGAGGAGAAACTTCATTGGTGTCAGGGGAGTTTAAGCAGTTTAAAGCCTGGGTAAATGAGAGGTGAATTAGGCCCATTAGTCCTAGAGATGGGCTGGACTAAAAACATTTGGATTCAGACCCAGATGTTGCAGCTTGGGTCCATCTCTGATTCTTTTGTTTGGTGTCTGGCTGTCTGTGTCTCATACTGGGAGCTGTGTCAGTCGGTTTTACTCTCAATCTCCACATTGTTCACCTGGTCAGCTGGCTGATTAGATCTGTTTTCCTTTGACTCACCTGCAGTGAGGAATTTCCTCAAGTGTATTTGCCTAATAATAAAACCCATTTAAAAATTCCATAAAAGTAGGGATGGATTAAGATTAAATGAGGCCTAAATGTACCAAAAATGCAGGGCCACTCATGTATTTCAACAAACAAAAATCGGTGTCCCACTCTCAGCTGCACTTTCCCAAGCCTCTTCTTCCTGCATGAAATAATGTCTTCTGATGTTCCCTCCTTATGTGAAGCCAGGAGCTCCCATAGCCTCTATTCATGCATGGTCAGGATTTCCCCACTCTTATTCCTTCCCAGTTAAGCTCTGCAATGATCTGTTTCCAGAGAAAAGATGGAGATCTGAGCAAAAATATATTTTAAAAAAATCAAATGTTTGTTTCAGCTGCCCCCTTGTGCTCCTGCGGAATTGTAGGGAGTTCTTTTTTGTTCTTAAATTTTGTGCTCTCCCCTCTCTTAGTAACTTGTGGGTTGGCTTCCCCACTTCTTCCTGATTGCTGGGTGGGAAGATTTTCCTCCTGTCTTCTCGAAAGGTGAAGGATTCCTCGAAAGGTGAGGAATCCTTCACCTTTCGAGAAGACAGGAGGAAAATTCCTCCTTCACTTTCTTCACTTTCTTCCTTCCCCTGTCCATCTGGGCAAATAGGAGGCAGAGGATTCCACAGTAGCACTTTCTCCCCATGGAAAAGAGGGTGTGTCTCATCAATTCCTTGCCTTTCCCCTGTGGGACTGGGTGTGTGTGTAGCAGTTTTCCTTTACTCGTGGAATGAACTTTTACTTCCCCGTGGGAGAACCAGGTGGTACTCACTCCACCAGATCAGTTCACTGCAGAACACCTCCATATGTCTAACTGGAAAGAGCACTTTGCTTCCTCTTCTCAGAAGAAGGTCTAGCCAAGAATATATCAATGTGCTTCCCCTGCAGACCTGGTGAACATGCCACAAGGAAGGGAAACATCTGATGGGGGTTCTGATCCACTAGGCACATGGCTAATTTGCCTGTGCGTAATTTCGGTTCTGAATTTCTCTTATGAAAGTAGGGACCTTTTGTATATCTACAGGTTTCAGAGTAGCAGCCGTGTTAGTCTGTATTCGCAAAAGAAAAGGAGTACCTGTGGCACCTTAGAGACTAACCAATTTATTTGAGCATAAGCTTTCGTGAGCTACAGCTCACTTCATTGCATCCGATGAAGTGAGCTGTAGCTCACGAAAGCTTATGCTCAAATAAATTGGTTAGTCTCTAAGGTGCCACAAGTACTCCCTTTCTTTTGTATATCTAGACATTTTCCACATTGTCATTTGCAATGTTGGTCTCAGATTCCAATCCAGTCCATCTTGGTAGTTACCAAAAATCATTATCATCCAGCAGCTGTTTTGTGGCCTATGAGAAATGAATTGGTAGGTCTTCACTATGGTCCACACCCACAACCAGCATTAATTGAAACCTTTATGGACAGTCTCAGCAGAAAGGCCAAATGTTGAATGGACTAGACATTGAACGACCTGGTCAATCTCTTTCTGGCTTGGTGTATAAAGAATGGAGCAGAGTGTCAGGACAGCATGAAGAGCCCCGCGCTGCTTTTTTCTGTACCATTTCTGTGGATCATTACAAACCCTAAATTCACACACACATAGGAAAAAAACAACTCAGACATCATTAATTAAATAAACACTGAAAAGTAAAAAAATTTAAAAAATGAACCAATGCAAGCAGTGAGGTAAAGTGTTCTTTTGTGTTCCAGTGCACATCCAGCATGAACAATAAAATTCTTTCAAAAATGAAAACTGAAATCCAGGCATTTTTAGCTTGCAGGAAAATACTTGTTTTGATTGTACATTCATATGAGATTAGAATTCTTAAATGTCGGGCTAATTATCCCACATGAAAATAATCTTAAACAGACTTTTGGAAAGTTACATGTGAATAACAGTTGCAGAACAATTTGTAAACCAGTTCTCTTGTAATTGTAGCTCTTGTAATCAGGCCTACAGCCGTCCAAATTTTAACCAGAAAAGGTATGTTCTAGGCTGTGTAGCTAGATAGATCAATAGCTAGGTACTTCTCTGGCCTCTGTCTTCACACTGTCTGAGTGCCTCACAAATGTCAATTAATTTGCTCCCACATCATAAGGAAGATGAGAAGTGAGATAGGAAGTATTATTATTATCCCCATTTTACAGTTGCAAAACTGAGGTGCAGTGAGAACTAGGGCTAAATTACTGATAAAATGCAACCTTATAGGAGTAGCTGTGTGAAGCACTGAGACACAGGGTATGTTTACACTGGAATTAAACATCTGTGGCTGGCCTGTGTCAGCTAACTTAGACTCACAGGGCTTGGGCTTTGGGGCCCTAAAATTGCAGTGTAGATGTTCAGACTCAAGCACAAGTCCATGCTCTGGGACGCCCTGAATGTCTACACTGCAATTGTACAGCCCCTTAGCCTGAGCCCCGCAAGCCTGAGTCAGCTGGCATGGGCCAGATGCAGCTGTTTAATTCCAGTGTAGACATACCCTCAGAGACAGACCTACCAGGCACAGCTCCTCCTTGACTTCCTCCTTGCTCCTGGGCAGTAGTACTTTACTATTGACTTACACCCGCAGTAAATTACTACTCATCTCTTGCTGGCTCTGCAACATTGGCTAGTGATCAAGGAGGAGTGAAGCCAAGACTTCATTCCCTCCATTCTCTGCCCACTTGTTCGTTGGAAGAAGTAAGCAAGCGAGTAGCCTCACTGACTCCTGTGTGCCTGAACTGAATATCCAGGTAACTTGTGTAAGGAGTAGGAGTATCTTATTCCCTCTTGCTCCTTTACAGAGTCACAATCTAATCATAAGTGACTTGCCCAAGGTCACACAGGAGGTACTGTATGTGACAAAGCCAAAAGTTGAAGCCAAGTCTCCTGAATGCCAGACCTGTGCTTTAAGCACTAGTCCAGCCTTCCTCTGTGTTGCTCCAGAATCAGAGGAAAACAAATAGGGTGCTTGGGAAAGGAGGGTGGGCAAGGCACATCCCAGGATTTTCTTCCCAAATTCAGCTTAGGAGTCTGCTTTTCTGCTTACTGGACTCTTACACTCTGGGTTCCGATAGTTTGTGAAGTATCAGTTTAGTAACCAGTACGTCCTGTATTGGTGGACAGTCCTGTATTGGTAGACTATACCTTGTCCTTGTAGGAGGACAGAGCTGATCATCTATTGGGTCTTTTTTCTTTCTAACTACTCTGGTGCTACAATGAGCAAGCATGTATGTCACACTTCTTTTCCTGCTAATCTCTTGGTATGGATTTGTGGTTTCTTTTTAATGCCTGGTTCATTAGATGGCATAATGTATGTAGAGCTTTTAGCTGTGGTTGAGGAAGGCTGGGAATGTAGAGGTTAAGGTTTATTACGTCTGTCATGTTTGAGAACAGAGGGCCATATACTATTTCTTCCCTGAGTCCCTGCCCATAATTCCCATTGACACTGGAGTCACCTGCATGGCTGAGGGCTGTTTAAGGGCCTAAAAGTACTTTGTTTCTTCTCAGATGATCAGGATCGAGCCATAATCTAGACACCACTTATTTTAAACCTCATTAAACTACAGTTTGGAAACTTTTTGAAGCTGGCATAGGAAATTATGACAAAGTACATAGGAATTTAAAATGCAGTGGACAACCTCTCTGTCCCCCACCCCCATAGACACAGACCGTACATTAAGAATATTCTGCAGTGTCATTTATTTTATAAAGTGTGACAAAGTTCCTCCTCTGCCTTGGTGGGTCCTGCACTTTTTGGAGGATTTTGCTCTCCTCAGAGGTTCACAACAGCCCTCAGTTTGGCCATTCTGCTAGAGGCTCAAATCTGTCGTTCACTCAGCTAACCTCATCACTGGCCAGCATGGGGGAAATGGAGAACAATCGCCACAATCTCTGTGTCCTACCTAGTGAGTCGGGGACAGGCCAGCTCCCTTTTCCAAATTAGACCTTCCCTTCTGGTGTTCTTCACAGACCAAGTCAACTCTTCCTGTGTCTGATCAGGAGTTGGGGGGGATGGGGGCAACCGGGGCCCAACCTCTACACCGGGTTCCAGCCCAGGGCCCTGTGGATAGTAGCTGTCTACACTGTCCCCTGTATCAGCTGTGTGACAGCTACAACTCCCTGGACTACTTCCCCATGGCCTTCTCTCAGCACCTTCTTTATCCTCACTGCAGGATCTTCCTCTTGAAGCCTGATCACGCTTGTACTCTTCAGTCCTCCAGCAGCACACCCTCTCACTCCCTGCTCCTTGTGCGCCTGCCCACCCCCCACCCCCAACTCATGGGAGGTCCTTTTTAAATCAGGTGTCCTGATTAGCCTGCCTGCCATAATTGATTCTAGTAAGTTCTTAATTGGCTCCAGGTGTCTTAATTATCTTGCCTGTCTTAATCGGTTCTAGCAGGTTCCTGATTGGTCTAGGGCAGTCCCTGCTCTGGTCACTCAGGGAACAGAAAACTATTCATCCAGTAGCCAGTATATTTGCCTTCGACCAGACTCCTGTACCCCACTGGTCTGGGTCTGTCACAGAAGGTTACTCTATACTTGCTTCCCCACCCCAACATTCACAGCACATCATGAGGGAATAAACCCCTAAAAGCTTAGTTGTAATTTACATCTTTACTTCCTGCACATAGTAACAATAGATAGTTGAATTGAAAAGCCTTTTAAAATTCATAAATATATTAGTAGCCATTATCTAGGAGAAAACATGAGTCTGAATATAGGGCTTGATCCACCACAGTGTTTCTCCAACTTTATACCAGTATAACTCCCTTGAAATCAAGGGAGGTGTACTGGTGTAAGAGTGAAGTAGCAAGTGGCGAATCAGGCCCATAATATTTGAGGGTGACTACGCTTAACCAAGAAGGCCACTATTTTCACTGGCCACTCATTTTGGGTGCTGCAGGTTGGGCACCCAGAAACTGAGGAAGTCAGAATGAGTGGGTACTTTTAAAAATCTAGGCTGAAATCCCATGTTCATTCTACAGAAAACCCTGCCTTAGGTCTTTTCATCTTTTCAGTGTAGCAGAAACTGAATATTGGATACTTTCTAATAACCTAATGTCCCAGTGATTTCCTTTGGAATTGTGTTTTGATGTTTAAAATACAGTACAAACCAAAACCTTCTCCACGGTTTATTTCTTTTCTGATGAAAACAATAGCATTGATGCCATAACATGTTAATCATTAAACTGAGTATAAGTAAAGCAGGTGTGCAAAGTGGAGTAGGTAATGCACAATGCTAAGGCTGTTAAAAGAAACCTCTGCAAACCTAACTCCATAGCCTAGGGGATGAATATGACACAGCAACACCAGTATCTGCTTTCATTGGCACCCTCTTGACAGCTAAGCTTTTTGGAAGGTTCTGCTCTGGGATTCAAAGACAATAAGCAAACTTGCTCAAGAAAAATAAAGTTTGCATTACTTTACATGTGAGATTTGACAGATAAAGTAGAGGCAGGTAATACACTGCTGTGTAATCCCTTACAAAGGTGACACAACCCCAAAGAGCTTTGATACTGTCTGATTGCAAGCCTCATGAGAATTCTAGTGGAAAACAAAGGCTGATGAGTTTATTTGACTCACCTTTCTACCTATTTGAATGCAGAAAGGACTCCTGTACCGTCTCTTCCCCTCTCTTTATTGTGCGGTTTGCTTTGTTTGTTTGAGTTTGAAACTGCCATTATGTGAAAGTGTTGCAAGTATAAATAATTTAGAAGATAACTCTGTGGGGATGCCACTTTCACTGCTTTTCTGCAGTAGTAACTCATTATGGTTCTGAGAACCAGCATTCCATAAGAACAATTATGCAACATCAGTACATGGATATTAACCAAGCCTGATAGATGGTGACAAAAAAATAATTTTGACATCTGTTTAATTAAATTTTTTTCACCTTTCTTAAAAAATATCTCCTCTCATGTGTAATGCACACAACTGCTTTGCATTTCCTACAAATATTTGCAGGCTTCTTGGATGGATGGAGGGAGGGAAGGCTTGGTATCTGGGTATACATATATATCCATCAGGCTGTATGCATTTTTTCTGTTTGGATGAAAATTACTTCCCCCCCAATAAGAGGCCATTGTAATACAATTACCTAATGAAAAGTGTTTGTTTCTAAAGGTAATCTAGTCAGTTAATATATGTTAATAAAGACAGGTGAACAAAAGGTAGTAAGTGGGTCAGACTCAAAAAGAATCACTCCTGTTAAAGGGAAAAGAAAAGTTCATAATGGAACTTCTCTTACTTTCACCCCATCATTTTAAGAATTGCTTTGCCAATCTTTCACAGCAAATAGTAATTTTAAGTGGCCCAACACAGAGCTCAGGTTGTGTGCACTCTATGGTAATGACAGAGCAGCTGCCCTTTCTGCAGTCAATAAGTCCAACAATTGAGTCTCTTTTTTTTCCCCCCTCCTGTGAGTGAATCAGTGCTGTTAGCCTGACTGACAGGATTGCTTATAGAAAGCGAACCCTTCACCCATGTTGACCTTATCCAGGCACTTTTGGGGTTCATAGGCCAGGCAGGTAGTATAGAAAACAGTTATAAGTAAAAAGCTGATTTTGATCTTGTGCACTCCATAAACAAGAGTGAGGAACTGTTGAAATAAACAATTGATAGGTATTGGGGTGTAGCCCTAACACCTATATACACTATTTCAGGACTTGAATCTCAGTGCTCTATTCTTATAAACATGTTGCTTACAGAGGACAAAGAATTGTTCACAGCTATTTATTTTTTTACCAGAACCTCATGAGATTCTGCCAGAAACATATTTACATTGTTAGTTAGTTTTCTAATTCTGAAATGCAGTCATCTTATGCTATCTGAGGGTAAGTTATGTAGAAGTGAAAAGTGTTTAGTAAAATTTAACAAGAAGGATCTCAAGAAAGGGGACTAAACGCCTCCTCTTAAAATAATGCCATGTCAAAGAAAAAAAGCATGGCCACGAGCCTAAATGCACTCCTCAGGAGCCAAATCCAGTCTGATTTAGACATTACACACCAACTTAAATATATGGGAGTTAGAATTGCTGGTGAGAAGGAGCAATCCACAACTAAAACAAACATTGCAGAGACTGCAAGCTACCATAGTAACAGTGCACTGATGAAAAGAAGTTTATGTATTAGACAGTGTTTGTTTACATAGATGGGTTTATAACCTGATAAATAAAATTGACTAATAAATATCTCAGGGAGACGTTATTCTCTTGGACATCCTCAAACACAATTCCTGCTCCTCCATGCCCCTTTAGGACTCCTCCCTCATTTTACTCCCACTGTCCATAACCTTGGTGTGATCCTTGATCCTGCTCTTTCTTTCTCCCACATCTCCTCTGTCTTTAATTCAGCCTTTAGCAGTATTAACCACATATGCTCTTCTGCTCATGCCTTCATCTTCTTTCAGCTTGACTACTGTAATTCCCTTCTCTGAAGCTTCTAAATCCCAGTTCTCCATGCCCCATTATGTCCCAAATGTTTCTGCCTCCTTGTCACATATACTTGAAACATGACAAAATCACCCCTATCTTTCAGAGAGCTCCACTGGTTTCCATTGTTCATTTCAGGGTCCATTTCAAAATTGTTTTTAAAATCCTGTAAAAGCCTGCTTCATGTCCTCTCTCTCTGTTTATCTAGTACTGGCCTTCTCCCATCCCGCCTAGTTGCACAATCTCATTCGCTTTCGTCCATCATCCTTTTCCTCTGCCGTTCCTTCCACTTGAATTAACCCTCCTGTATCACTGACTCTCCAGATACAGTATTTTCAAACTCAATGAAGACTTATATTTTCTCCCATGTTTATGGCTCTTAATTTCTCTCCCTCTGAAATATTTTTTGTAAATGAATTATCTGATTATGTAAATTGTTATGGGATGGAGTTCATGTGAAAAATGTTATAGTATACAGCATGATATATTATAAATATTAAAATAAAACTATGTTACACTGAAAATACCAGTTCAGAAAGTCCAATTTCCTAGGTAAGACTTTTAATAGGGTCGAAGCCCTGCCTCTTTCATTTGCGGTGCAAAATTTACACCCACAAAATTTACATCCACAAGTTATTTAGAAGTGAAAAGTGTCTAGTAAAATCTTTACCTGCATTTTGTTCACCTGCAAATTTCTTGCAGGTGCAAGCTAAGCAGTTGGACATCTAGTTATCTGATTTGCATCTACAGTTAGTTAGTTAGAACTGTGAGGTTTGTATTTGAAATGTAGATGTAAAATTTGAGCCTGAAAAAATGGCATTTGTATTTTTTGTGGGCACCAATTTCACCCACCAAAGGGCGGCTGATCACCGAAATAATAGGTCACAGAGTGCTGAATTCATGTAGTCCACTTTGAAAATTGAGCAGTTGTTTTACACCGTCCAGAGTGGATCGGTGATTGAGGGACATATAGGAAATAGACATGGATGCCTCCAAGTCAGGCTTCTGTCAAGGTCCATTTGAAGATACCAGCTTTCTCTTTCGCTATTGACCATTGCAATTTTTAGTATATATTTTATTGAATCAAAGAACTAATATATTTCCTGAAATGTCTCTGGAAACTCAGATGATACAACACAGTCTAGGCTCTCTTAGGCTAGAATTTACTAGGGTTAAAGCATATGTGGCATTGCTGGAGTCTGTTAAGCCTCATGTGATTTATAAAGATATAAAATATATATTTTATGATTACGATGATGCTAAAAATTTTGTGGATGATAATATAGTCCCATTGGAAAGACTGGATATAATAACTGTTGGAGATTCAGGATGAAATACCCTCCTTTGCCAGTTGATCTGGCTTCTAGAGGTTAAGATTGTTTTGACTCCTTAGTCATTGAGTGTTTGTATTTTGTTTCTTTTATTGCCTTGCTGTGGACTTTATCATGCTAAAAGTTTGCATGTGTGTGAGTCTATATTTTTGACCTCTATTAAACAGTTAAATATTATATTAAATGAGAACTATCAGGTTACAAATTGTGTATTTTTAGCAATACACAAATGTTACAAATAAATTTTAATTATTCAGACTGAAATATAATATTCTAATTGAGTTTTCACTCTCTTTGCTGTTGATTTATCTTTCTATGTTTTTCTTAGTTTGTATACTGAAAACAGAATGAAAAAGGACAATTCACTTTCACTTTTATTTAGTCAGTTTCTTGTCAATTTCACCTTCAGATTCTCATGCCCTAGCACAGTAGTGCCCAAACTTTTCCTGTCATGTTCCCCTTCCCTTACCAGTAATGGAATAGTCCGCCCCCAACAGCCCCCTCCCTTACTGCACAGTTGGCTCAGCAAAGTAACATGGTCTGAAGGGCGGAGCTGGCCTGGGGATAGAGAGGGAATGAGGGCAGAGCTAGCTGGGGGGTGGCGGGGTGGGCGGGGAAGCAGAGCTATGGTCAGGGCTGGAGCAGGCCTGGGGGCAGAGCAGGAGGTGGAGCGGAGCTGCAGCTGGGGGCAGAGCAAGGCTGGGGGGGGTGCTCCCTCCCCACCCCATGTGGGGTCTGGCCCATGCCCTGATGCATGCCCCTCTGAACATTCCTCCGGGCCCCTCTAGGGGGTGCACACCCCACAGTTTCGAGACCATTGCCCTAGCACAATTCAGCAATGGTTGGATTGAAAATACTGCAGGGAAAGACTTAACAATCTGTATTCTTAATTTAATAACCCCTTTTCATACATTAAGACTGTTAGGTTGAACAGGTGGTTAGCATTATCTGTGAGTATTAAACCACAAAAACTTTGCTCAAGTACTGTTATGACGCAGTTTTTCAGATGATCTTCTTAAATATGCCAGAACTATTACTGATGTATCCAATTTGAATGTACACATCCTTCATTGGTACCCACCGCAGACCAGCTCCATAGCTGGTATAAATCAGCATAGGCTCATTAACTTCAAAAGAGCTGCACTAATTTACATCAGCTGAGGATCTGGCCCAGTATGTGAAATGGCATACAGTCATGCTGACTGTCCACACAGCGTCAATGGGACTATTTGAGTGCTTAAAATTAAGCACGGGTAAAAATGTCTAAAGCACGTAAGTCCTATTTTCAAAAGTGGCTTAGGGCTAGGTCCACTAGGGGCCTTCAGTACCTAAACTGCCACTTCTGACACCTAAAATTTACATCCTCAAAACCCCACTTGGCTGCCCCCTAACCTGAAGGCACCTAAGGTTGCCCCAAATAAAGTCCCCTAGGCACCAGAGTTTCTGTTAGTGGGCATGCTCACAGCCACCTAGCTCATCCCTAAGCCCTAGAGATCAAGGATGAAATCTGCACTTTGCCTGAGAAGAGCAGGGGCTTGAACCTCCCAGAAGAGTGCCCAATCACTGTGCTAGAGAGTATCCTGAGGCAGGGGCCTCTCAAGCTCTCTTCCTAAAGCTGTTCCATTTTGTATAAAATAATTAACTCAAGCACTCAGCACCTTGGAGGATCAAGCAGCCTACAGTTGCCAGTTTTATGAGCTCAAACGCAGGTTGATGTGCGTACAGTTGGATGCGCTCCCCACAAGTGGTACAGTTGCAGTTTTCGAGACCTACTCAAAACTTGCCCAAATAGTCAGAATATTGGGAGTTAATGCTGAAAATCCATCCATAACCTTTATTAAAATGATGTAAGATCACATATTGTTTCAAAACTTCTCCCATAATGAGTTACAGAGATACATAGAAAAAAGAAAAGGAGGACTTGTGGCACCTTAGAGACTAACAAATTTATTTGAGCATAAGCTTTTGTGAGCTACAGCTCACGTCATCACTATGCTCAAATAAATTTGTTAGTCTGTATCTGCAAAAAGAAAAGGAGTACTTGTGGCACCTTAGAGACTAACACGGCTGCTACTCTGAAACCAGCGATACATAGAGAGGCTGACTGATTTGTTTAATTTCATGACCGGTATTTCATTTCTATAAACACTGATGACAATGGGAAAATATCACAACACTGTCCAATGTTGATTAAAGATATATGACCACCACATATAGTGCTAATTTCATATTCCTTTTTATGATATAATTTCCTTTTTTTATGGCATATTCAAGTGACAGTAACCAGGTTGGCAAGCCTAAAATGTGAAACCAGATGCTTCGCTAGTTAGCCAGCCTTTAAAAATAAAAAGAGAGAAAGTTTGCATTAGTGTTCATTTGCTCATCAGCTGGGGAACCCACCAACAGCAACCTTAGAGACAAGTGATGCAATTTGGGACAAACTCCCACCAGCCCTCTGTAATTCTTGTGAGCCAGCTGGGTATTGAAATTCATAAGAATCCACCTCTTTGAGTGCTTCAGAGAGCACAAACCTTGTCAATTTCAATCCTCGGCTGGTTCAGAAGAATGGAGCCAGCAGAGAGAACAGAGGGGTGGTGCAACATTCACATGTTTGTCCTCAATCACAACAAATGCAAAACTCCAGGGCCCCTGCAGAGCTCCAGCCAGCTCTATCCCTGACTTACCAGCTGTGCTTTGCATTTACCTCTGATTACCCAGCGAGGCTGACTGGGTAGTAGGGAATGAGCCATGAGGCAAGCATGCATGTGGGAGAGTGAGCAGTCTCACCTTTTTTATTTTAATTTTCCTTTCTCTGAGGCCTGCACAGTTTGGCTTACAGCAGTTTCGGCCCCTGTTATCATAGGCACAACATTAAAAGAAACACTTGCAATAAAGTTTTTAATAGACTATCTAAGGTGGTCCTAAAACATTGTTTCGGTGATACATATAGGATACACTCAATACACAATGGTGTGGAAAGATATAAAGGCTTTATCAGCATGAGACTGGGATGACCTGAGTACATCCCTCCTGCCTTCACCACTCGTGAATAATAATATTGCTAGGACCCCATTATGCTAGGCGCTGTACAGACACTGAAGAAAAGCTTGCCCCACTGAGCTAGCAATTCTCATGTCGATAACACCTTTGAACATGCCAGGCACTCATGCTGAGCCTCAAGACTCTCCTCTTTGATAAAGCCTGCTTACCATAAGCGGAGTGATCAAAGGGGTGAAATGAACATGATCATATATGTATATAAAACCTAAGCAGAGCCTCCCATAACCAAGCAAGGGCAAGGAGTATAAAAGTATGGACATAACTATGTAGCTACAACTTACTTGGGAAGTGATTAGGTACTTCAGTGACAGGAGCTGTAACATGGGTGTGTGTGGGTGTGTGTTCTGAGATTATATATATATATATATTCTGTCCATTACTCCGAATTGTTTCACTAGTTCCCCTTCCTCTCATGTATACTTTAGTAGCCACCAGCCAGAGAAAGTTATCTATAGCTAAATTAAAACATTCTCCAATTATTATGGACTGTTGCTTAATATTCTATTGTTCCACTGACAACATAGTTTTTAATGTATCATTTTATGCTATGCTGTAGAAGATCATCATTATCCTGCCTCCCTTAGGGCCTTGGCTGTGCAAGTATTTATTTGTTTCCACAAGCTAACATGTGCTCATCTTGGAAGATAGTGGTGCTGCAATTTTTCCTCACTCAACACGCCCCCCCCCTTTGTTTTTTAACCCTTTTCCTCCTCTTGTCAGCCTGCAGTATTAAGGAGTCTGAGTATGGCATATACCTGGCATATATCTGAAACGCTGAACACATACTGGCTTCTTAGCAAACGTTCTACATGCAGGGTTATGCACTCCTTAACACGGTAACTCCGTGCGGCATCTGCTTGTGGCCTACAGAATTTTTTTCCCTTTAATAAACTTGAGACTGGATGAAGGGGTCAGCTTCACAGAGGTGACTCTGCAGTTGCTTCTGTGGGAGAAATGGGAGCTCAACACCCCACTTCGGGTACTCAGCACCTTATAGAAGCTGCTCCGCTCCTTGCAATATGACCCTGAACAGAACTTTACTCCATGCTGTCAAGGTGATGTTCTGACTGTAATCATGCCAAAATCCATTGCTTATTAAATACCTTTTCCCAAAATGTTTCTCAAAAAGAAACTGAGGTTGATATAAGCTGGAAGTGTCTGCCACAGAAGCTCTGCCTCTGCATCAGTGTGAACATCTTTAGGATCAGCAGTTCTCAGACTTTCAGTCGTGTGTTTCTATACATTTATTTTGGCTGTAGTTTTTGTAAACTAAGCTGTTAAGATCCAATTTCCTAAGGTCCACTGGTTGATAGGTAAAATACATATTTCCCAGCCTAATCCTTTTTCCTTTAGATTTGAAGCTTTAATGACAATGAAAAAGATATACAAGCATGGCCAAGACAGGACAGTGGCTACAAAGAATAGTTCACTTTGGACAAGATTTGCTGTCAGGGTAAATGGAGCATTCCTTCTGAACTCACAGACTGG
The DNA here is from genome assembly GCF_965152235.1 of Eretmochelys imbricata. Classification (NCBI taxonomy): domain Eukaryota; kingdom Metazoa; phylum Chordata; order Testudines; family Cheloniidae; genus Eretmochelys; species Eretmochelys imbricata. Next base: position 77,430,957 of record NC_135577.1, read on the forward strand.
TGGTGCATGTACAGGTTGGTTGTAGATGGTTGCTACAATAAGGCTTCTTTCATACAGGTGTGTTTATGCCCCAGGCTTGCTGGCCACAGTCCATTCCATTTACAGAAGCTGAATTAAACAATAACTACCACATTGCAAAAAGAAGAAGGGGGGGAAGGGTGGGTGGGAAAGGTGAGCGTCAAAGGAGATGCCTGAGAGCTTTGTTAGGGCCAAGAAAAACCCTGTTGCAGTTGTCAGAGCTTGTTGATGTTGCAGAGAACGGCACTTTTTTTTTTTTTTGTCTGCTGGATTTTGTGGTTCTGCCTTAGGAAAGAAAGTAAAATAGAACGGAAGAACAAAGTCCTACTCTATAAATCAGCAGCTGCTCCTTGCCAGATCAAAGGAGTGACATTTTTGCTCCTGGACTACTTGTCCACTTTAGGTGCTTGACAGACAGCTAACAGCTGGCCTGCTACACAGCATAGGCGAATCGAGCTACATCTTCTTCAGAATAGATGACAAGCTAATCAGAGATATCCATAACATGGGACATGTGAGTGCACCTTGATCTCTTCAGACACATCCAATACATAATTGCTAAACATTTTTGTGCATTTTTGGCAAGTTAATACTTCGGTCGTTTCCGCTGAGAAGTAGGATTTGGAATGAATTTGTTTAGTTCATCATGAAGATGCAAAGTTAAACAGAGGTTAAATTTATAGCTGAGCTCTCTCCTTCAGGTTAATTTATAAATAGCTGAAAACTGAATATAAACTAGTTAGGAATTTCTGTAAGTGACTTTAATTTGATTGACTATTACAAAAATATGGATTTTCAAAAATGCCCAAAGTTAGGATCCCAAATCTGCATTTAAGGGCCTGAATAAGTGGCCTGATTTTTGAAAGTGCTGAACACTTAGCCGCTCCCAGTTTTCAAAATCTCATCCTGTGAGTTTAACATGACAAATAACACATCTTGAAATTCAAGTGTTAGTTAAGAATCAATAGAAAGGTCTGAATTCACTTTTAATGTGGACAGTCCAGTGCAAGCAAAGTAGAGTACATGCCAAATTAGCTAAAATTGTGTTCAGAGTCTCCATAAGATGTATGTATACAGACCTGGAATTTTAATGTCAGTAGTAAAACTTTCAAAGTAATTTAGTTTCTAGTTGCTTCCCATTTGCAATAAATCAAGTACAGGATGAGGTAATATACTACAACTTATGTCTATTGACTTAGCATTTTATCTTTAAGATATGAATAGCTAAGGAACTCTGTCTGTTTGTCTCCTCCCTTCCTTTCAAGTACCTTTGAAAGATCGGTTTTACGGTGCATGATAAATAACCATATATGAATAATCTGATGGCATTCTGAAAGAGTAACAGACATTGCTACAAAAATCATGACCTGCTGGGATGCTTTGTTATGTGGTATGAGGTGTGATTACATTCACTGAATTGTGTTTATTATCATTCAGAATTCCAAGGGAAATAAAAGATAATTTCCTACCTAGGTTAAAATATCATGAAAGCTTATAATGAAAAATCTGTGTGTAGAGGTTTCTTTGTGTAGCGGGAATTCTTCATTAAACTCACTGTTAACAGATTTATTCCTCTAACTGGTTCTCATTCATGATGGGGTTTCACAGTATATTTGAAATCATGGGTAATGCAATCCCCTTTCCACCGTACAATTTAACAAAGTACAAATGGGGTTGTACTCAGTCATGGAGCTAGCTCACTTTTTGTGGCCAAAATGGAATTGTAGCAATGAAGATACAACTTTTACTCAGATAAATTAATTGCACTCTCAAATTAATTGCATACAGGATATGACTATTAGACAACATATGTAAAGTGGCAACACTAGGCTTGCGTGACCTATGTGTTAGCGTATGGTCCCCCTCTTCCAAGGACACAGATATGCACTCAGCCCGCCAGCCATGGAGCCAGGGCACCATCCCATATTCTCATGCATGGTCCCATCTGACTCCAGCAGGTCACAGCACACAGTGATTTCTCCCATCTGCACGTCCCATTCGGAAAGCTATGTTTTGGCTCCACCTCCTGGCTTCCTGCTACATGCAGTGGAGGAGGTCACCAGGGGCCACTGAGCACATAAACAAGTATGTGGAAGTGGGCAGAGGCAGGCAGCCAGGACGAGGGATTACTGTGTGCCCGTTGAAATGGGGGAAAACAGTCAGGAGTGATGATTGTATTGGGTTCTGCAAAACCTAAGGTCAACACTGTATGTTTCAGTCTTCGCTTTCTCTGTCTACAAAAAAAAATGGTTTCATTTTCTTGCCCCCAAACTACTGCAGAGGGGAGATTCCCATACAGTCCACATGTGCAAACACCTACTGTATGGAATAAACAAGTGTAACTCTGTAGCATTTGCACTTTCAGTATATGTACTACAAGCACTGGCTGTTAAAACAAAACAAAGCAAAAAACCCTCAAACTCTTGGCTTGAGCCCAATCATTTCCCCATGCTCCAGAATATAACCTGGTAGAAGAGCTACATGTTTAAAGACACACATTTTCTGTGAGTTAAATAAATACCAGTGTTGACAACTCTCATGATTTTATCAGGAGTTTCATGGTATTTTATGTTTAACTTAAGTCCCATCTCCCAGAGAAAAAGTGGTTAGGTGAGAATCTTGACTTTCTTTCTTTCTTTCTTTCTTTCTTTCTTTCTTTCTTTCTTTCTTTCTTTCTTTCTTTCTTTCTTTTCTTTCTAAAGTAAGTTTCTAGCCCTCATGCTTGTGGATAAATGCTTGAAAATGTAACTCAAGTGTTCCCCAAAGTCTCAAAAAACCAGAAGGTAAATAAAGATATATATATATATATATATAATGATTTTTAAGTCACTCTCATGCTTTTGGGCATCCTGTCTCATGGTTTTTGAACATTTGGGATTGGCAATACTGAAATACACAGACTTTTGAGCGCTCATAGTGTAATTTCCAAAATTGCCACCTTCTATTAGGGTGATACTTTTACAAGTGACATACAAGACATGGCAGAGGTCTGTGGAACCATCAATGAACAAAGACTATCTATCTAATAGGCAGTCAGCCCTGCCACTTTTAAAATAGCCTAATCTTCCCTGGGATACTTACAACGCCTCTAATAAAGTTATCCAATCCTGTGTTAAGAAGTTTTGTCAAGAAATACTTCCCTCTTTTTTCCCCTCTTTGAAAATCAATCATATAAGTGACTCCACTGCTCAATATTCTTAACTTAAGGAAGCCTTTTTGAGTGGCTCACATCCAAGTGTCTACATTCAGCTTTATACTTTCTTATAAGGAATGCTGCACATAAGAGTTGGCAAACAGGTGTGGCATAGAGTTAGTGAAGCAGAAACAAGGGGTTTATCAGCCATTTTTATATATTCACACATACACAAAAGGACACCTAAACCTAATTCTGTCAGTTCAAAACACACACTAGAGTGAAAAGGTTAAACAAACCAAGATGGTTAGATTTCAGCTGCAAAAATAAAAATCTGATTGATAAACAATGAATAGTTTTAAAGGGGGGGTATATTTATAGATATTAAAACGTTGCTGCAGTTTTATTCTCTCAGATTCCACACTTCCAGATAGCTCTGTTCCTCTGAGATTACACATTCAGGGTATGGTAGGAACGAGTCACATACATAAGCATCATGAACAGTGCTCAGCAAAAAAATCACAACGAAATTAGAAAACTTTTCCGTGTGAATTTTTTTGTCCATTTCATTTCAAATTCACAAAATATAATTAGATTTCACAACTAACCAGACAAATTATGTGTTTTTTCTCAGAAAATTGTTGAGTGACAGTGGGCTTAGTTTAAATGGAAACCAAAAAAGTTTTTTTTAGCCAAAACATTGACATTTTTCACAGTTTGAATGTTGAAATGTCATTAGGACGAAGATTAATTCTCCCATCAAAAATTACACACATTGGAGTTTTTACCTGCTTTAGGCCCATATTCAGCAATGAATGGAAGTACGTGTTTAAATCCCAGTGAGTGTTAAGCACAGGCTGAAGGGCTTTGCTGAATGGGGGCAATGTGAAAACAGCCATTTCATGCAGTGTTAAGTGCCATGTAATGATGTTAAACAAACCTGCCAGGAAAAAAAAAAGTGTATTATATTTTGTGAACAAACTATCACTACTTACTCCTACCACTATCTGTGAACAACAATTTTTTTTTACTCAAAACAAAACTGTATTTTGCTTTGATACATGGAGCACTGAATATTTCAAAAGATTCCACTGGATGGCTCAGGGTCGTGGAAATGGGATGCAGAGAATTTTACTCTTAGTTAGCGGCTTGTAATCTAACCTGATATGGTAGTGGCCAAAACTATGAAAGGGCACAGAGCCCGGATTACTATTTTACCCCTAGAATTGACACCTCCTAATTCAGGGTTGAGGCACATAGGTTGAGCTTTGTGGAAAAACTTGCAGTAACACGCTCACTGTTGTATCTAGTAGCTGGGTAGAAGACTTCAGGCTCCAGGGCTCTCAGTCTGGTAACTTTCGTAAGTACTAAGGGACAGATTTTCAAAGGTATTTAGGTGCCTAAAGCTGCAGTTGGCTGCCGAGTGGGATTTTCAAAAACACCTAAGTAGGTGAGGTGCCTAACTCCTATTGATTTGGATTGACTGGATTGATATGGAAAGGCATCTTTAGCTGCCTAAAAGCCTTTGAAAATCAGGCTCTGTTTGTATGACAGACAGACTATGCTGCTGTAGTGCTTCAGTGTAGACACTTGCTACAGTGGCAGAAGTGGTTTTTCCTTCACTGTAATGAGTCCTCCCCCCCCCCCCCCCCCCGGAGGCAGTAGCTAGGTTTACGGAAGAACTCTTCCATCAGCCTAGCAGTATCTATACTGGGGCTTAAGTTGGGTTAACTACATCTCTCAGGGGTGTGAATTTTCGATAGGCCAGATCTCACATTTAATAATAAAGAAAATATATTAACATGATTATTATTATAATTACTATTACTTGTTGTTATTAAGTTAGTGCCACAATCCTTAGTGAGCTGTAGCTCATGAAAGCTTATGCTCAAATAAATTGGTTAGTCTCTAAGGTGCCACAAGTCCTCCTTTTCTTTTTGTGGATACGGACTACCACGGCTGCTACTCTGAATCTTTAGTCAGGATCTCTGTCCTTTACAAACACCCAGGCAGACATGGTTCCTGCCCCAAACAGCTTACAATGTAATTTGAGACAAGGCACTGCTGTATTTAATCTTTGGAGTTGACTGGAAGTGTATTCTTTTTGTTGATCTATTCCTTTCTCTTTTTTTCAGTGTTAAAGAGTTGAGGGTCTTTCTATGAATGCAGTGGGTTGATTGATGTAAAGAATTTTTGTTATTTTAACATGTCATTGTCTGTTATGGATATTTTAAGTGGAATCAAGAGAGCATAGTGATACTGATGAAGTTTAGAGCTAAACTCTGTGGCCTCATATTCTACCTCCTTCTTCTCAAGAAGGGAAATTCACTTTGCTGTGGAGGACCAGCACAAGATCCTCTCTACCACTTAGGTCTCACATTGCCAGCCTATAACCTAAGGTAGTGACTGGGGCTGAATGCCACTCTGTGCTTCAACCAGCCAGTCTGGTCCCAGGTTGGGGATGAATTTTATGTTTCCAAACATTGCTGTTTTTCACCCACGTAAAACCAGACTGTTGTGGCCTTATGCAGGTGAAATGAATTTCCTCCAATAGCCTTACAGTAGGGTTGAAGCAACCTGCCCAGTATAGGTCAGTGCAGGATCTAGTGCACTTGCAGATACTAATCCCCGACTGACTCACAAATGGAATGAGCCATATCTTAAAAAATGAAATTTTGTACAATGCAACCAGTGGCAAACCTCAAAAATTGTATTTTAATGTGTCATGCTTGAGCATGCAGACCAAGAGATCTGTATCTTCTGAATATTTTCTTTTGCAGTTTGCATTAGTATTTCTCTGAAATTTTAGCAGAATAAACAATGGTTTATCATAAAATTAAAATGTATTAGGTAAATGTGACTTTAAAATCATTCTGAAGTGACTTCAGATAGAATATCGTAACTACATGTATTGATGCAATTAAATATTGTGTATGACTTCTTACAAAATATAGAACACAGGTTTGTGTTTAAAAAACAGTGATGTCATTTGAATAGCTGCAATTTTTACAAATATTAGAATGGTGCTAATTAGAGGTGAGAAGAAGCTTAGGTCAGCTGGTCTGCCTAAGCAAAATGCCTAACTACACTTAGAATATTCTGCAAACTGTAGAATTCACTAGTTTACCGCTACTGCTCTTTTTTGGCTGAGCACAGATAAAACACTATCAAGTAATGAGATTTCTTTTAAATGTCCACGTCATCTTACATGTTGATCTATATCCTGTTTGACTTGCTCACACAAAAAGCTCCAATGAAATAAGTGGAACCACTTGAGTGAGAAAGGCGAATAGATTTTGACCCTGTGTCATTTATGTGACTGCTTTATGTAACAAAGTTAACAGAAATACCTCCTTTCATAGCCAATGCCTACTGTTTCAATTAGTAGGGGTGGTAATCTGAAATCTGCAAGATGTTGGGAGTGAGAGTTGCATTATACATAGTACACCAATTACATGTATTCTCCTTAACAATACATACCTCGTTTATCATTCCAGGGTAAGGGCCAAATTCTGCATGTGCATGAATGCAGAGCTTGTGAAAGGTATCAAATTGACAGCCTGGAGGCTGAAGTCCCCTCTTTATACCCAGAACAGGTATGGCACATATAGCAGCAATGTGAGTTTCACTCCTACACCGCTGCCAATGTGCCTGAATGTTAATATGGATGGAGAGAGGAAAGATGGTTATGTGGATGGTGGACTGGACAGATCACAGGATGGGGAGTGGAGAAATCTAGGTTCACGTTCTGGCTTTGACACAGATTCCCTGTATGGCCTTGGGCAAGTCACTTAATCTCCCTCCGTATCAGTTCTTTTCTATAACTGGGAACAACAATAATGCTACCTTTATCCTACCTTTTGTTTATCCTGGCTACTCAGACTGGGACAGGAAATGTCTCTCATTATGTGTTTGTACAGGACATAGTGAAACAGGGCCCTGATCTTGGTTGGAACTGCTATGTGCTCCTAGAATACAAATAATTATTATGATTAATAATAGAGCAGTTCTCTCTATTGGAGATGATTCGTTCACCTTTTCCCTTTCAGTCTTTGCTGGCTGGGTGAAAGCAACCATCAAGGTTGGCAATTAATGCTAAGGAACAGAGCTGTGAATTCTTGTTTCATAGGGGCCCAAATAATGCTGAAAATAGTGTTATTTGTACTTTTGTTTAATTTTTTCACTGGTCTTGTAATATCCCTTAAAAACATTTCTGCCAAAGTAACATTACAGTGTTTCTGTAATATATGAACTGAAATATTTTACGAGGACTAGATCTTGCTTTATTTTGGTCCCAAAAATAACACCCTGAGGCATTTAAAAGAAAAGCCTTCTGAAAATGTAAAGTCTAGACTCTAGGGCAGGGACTATGGCTTCCATTTGTCTATTATGCATCATTCACATTGATGGTGCATGAAAATTATAAGACACAAACACTATTCTATGCATTTCTGCCAGTTGTGCTGGCAGTTTATGTGATATAGTCATTGCTAATGAATATTGGACCTGATTTTCAACCTGAACGGAACTCTACATCTGCTTTTGCATCTGCAGTTTTATTGATACAAATAATTTCAGATGACATTTTGCAGATATAGTTACTTGAGGGCATAAGTGATGCAATTTTAGGCTGGGATTTTCAAAGGGAATTAAATTTCAATGGGATTTGGGTGCCTAACTCTCCTATGTTCCTTTGAAAACCTAGATGTCTAGGTACTTGACTGTACCCCTGCCCCCTACAGCAAGGTACTTGCATGTCTAAGTGACATCAATTGCTCTTGCAATTTTTTGTATGTGCAAAATTGGAGGAACAAAAAGGAGCGCCTAGAAAGTAGGGTTCAAATTCAAGTGCTATGTTCATTAGCAATTATATCTATGGTGGTCTTTCAGCATTTACTGGAAATATGTGGCTTTATAATTTAGTACAAGTCTCCCTAGTGGATTTTTTTCTGTAAGGCAGTACAGCTTTGGGGGCTCACTTTCAGGGCTTCAGCTTCCTCATCAAAAAATACCTCCTGAATCATCGAGTAGTTCATACAGAAGAGCTAGAATTACTCCTGTGGGTTTAATAAACCTAGGGCAAAATGTCTTCCTTTGGAAGTGAACGGCTGACAAGTGCATGCAGAAACAGAGGCTGGGTTTTCAGAATTCATCCCATAAAGCCAGTATCCTGGTTGAATACGTAACACTGTCAAACCAAATTTTGTATGCTCATACATGTGAGCCAGTTGAGTCACTTTACTTTCCGGACTTAAAATGTTCTCAATGCCCTGCATTGTTGTGTAAACCCCATTGAAAAACCACTTCAGAGGACGCCCATTTTTTTACTAATGTAAACATTCTGACCAGTATCCAAAGCTATGACCTCTAGGTGAACCTTTAACCTTCCCCTTAATTATTTGTTTGAAGGCAGTGTGGAGTTCTCCTGCTGAGACTGAAGAACCATAATGCCTTGCAGCCCTGTGAGTAAGGGAGTGTTGGGAGGGAAGTGGAAAGGGACATAAATAAGGGGACCACCAGATGTAAATAATAAAAGTGGTTGGGGTTTAAATAAAAACTGAAAAAGCAATTTAGTTGCCCTAAAGAGTGGCTAGATTGAAGAAAATAGGGGCTCGGAAGACAAAAAGTGGGGGAGGGTCTCTTGTCTATGATTTTTTACAGGCCGTCCAAATAAGCACTCACTGCATTCTTTAAAACCTTGCCATCTGTATACATCATTAGAAGCTCATAGGAGAAGAGAAAACAGTCTTATCAGGCTTTTCTCTTAATCTCTATTGGCCTTAACTTTAGCTGATAAAAGGCATGCTGGATACAGAAGGTTCAGGTCAGCCCCCATTTGGTCAACGTGCTAACATTGCTGGAAAGCAGCTAAGCAAATTAAGTCCTATCAGAGACCTTTGTCTTTGGGGACGGAAACTGTGTCTAGAAGTCACAGTGTTAGAGTAGGAAATACCTCCACCAAGCTGAAATCACTGCTAGCTGAAGAAATGAGCAACAGAATCAATTCTTTGTTTTTATTTTTAATACTTGAAGTCTCCTCTTGACTAATTCAGAGGCAGGATGACATTTTTGACAACTGAGCTACACTTTCCTTGAAGAATAAAGAATGCCTTTGTTTTGGATGTAAACATAGAGATGCAAAAAAGCCCTTTGGTGTTATTTGTAGCATTTATGCATCTGTCTAATGGAATTCCCACCAGTGTGATTACAGGAGATCTAAACAAAGGTGTACTGTCTTTTGTTATCTTTGATGGACTTTAACCTGAGGGGAGCGACACAGTGGCTAGTATAGCATATGTCGGATGCCCAGCTGTGTAAGTGTTAGAATTCTACGAAGTGAGCTGATTAATTGAATTTTCCATTATTGACTGAAAAACTCCCATTAACTTCAGTGGACTTTGGATCAGGCCCAATGGCAGCTAAGGAGGCTGTTTTGGATGATGAGCATGTTAGTATTTCTGAAGAGGATTAAACACTAGTATTCAACTTCATTAGCACTCCTTAAGGGTCACTAGACTGAAGTCTGAACTGTGAAATACCAGACAAAACCTGAACATAAGCTTGAAAGTGTTCTTAAAACACAAAGAACAGGGATAAAAATAAAAACAAGTGTGGTTTGTGAGCCATAGAAAATTGCCTTGTTTTGAATAAATTGTATAAATAATATGGGGGGGATGGGTATTTTTACTGGGTTTGAGCTGATGTGGATTGTTGTGCATTAAACTAACAGAAAATATGCAAACTTTTTTTGTGGGTTACCAACCAAATTAAATTCAGGCTTACTAGCCAAACAACTGGCTTTACCTAATGCTCAAACGCTTCGGCCACTACTCCAGCTATGGTACCTGATTTGAGGAAAAGTTCTTTTGGGCCTAATATTAAACACATGTACCTATGACTCCCTCTTTCTACTGAGTTGAAAGGTGCCTCAGTTTATGGTCAGCAGTTGCTTAATGCTCTGCCTTGGGTGTCCCACTCTTGGCTGAAAAGGTCGCCCCCAGCTGGCACTGACCTCTAAATGACCCCTGACTTTACAGGCTTAAACTGCAGGAGTTGCAGAAGAGCAGAAGTCTTTCTGGGCCAGCACTTATTGCTGCTGTGCTGGTGATAAAACTTCAGACAGCCTAATTGATGGCTTTGCTGACCTAACAATACCTTGTGAAAGCACAGAGTGGCAAAGCCTGGTCTTCATTTATGGCCAGCTGCAAGGGTAGCTGAATCCCCTATGATGAAGAAAAAAAAAGTCTTCTAGCCTGTGAACTTTAACCAGGTTCCTAGTTACTCTAAGAAGTTAGAGAAACAATTGTCTTGTAACACAAGTTTTCATTCACATTTACTTGTTCACAGCCTTCTGGTAGATCCAGTCTTAAACTGGCTAGTAAGATAAGCATGTTAACAAGTTACAATTTCTGAGCACTTTGAGGGAAATCTTCTAAAGTGAAGTTATATATTTTTTTACATGCTGCTGTATTGCACTGAATCCCTGCCAGAGTTAAAGCAAAGGTGTTCTTAAAAGACAGAAGCAAGCTGATGAATGGACTTCTATTCTTTCTGTTCTGTTTTAGGTTTATTAATGCCAGAAGAAGAATAGTACAGCCTATGATTGACCAGTCAAATCGAGCAGGCAAGTTCCAAGTAGTATCTGTATTCAAGTCCCACAGGCGCAAATCCTCATCAAGTTATTCTTCAGGAGTCCCATCACCTGGTAAATAAATGCCTCAACTAGGCATTCTGGGAGATTATTTTTTCTTATGTCCCCAGAATTCCGCTGTAGGAAGCAACTTCACTAATTGGTGCTAATTGGAGATTTCCCACCCTGACTCTACTGAAACTGCTTTTTATTTTCTCTCTGAATTGGTAATTGGGTACAAGTACTAGTGCCACAAGCAGTTTGTTTGACTGTGAGCTCTTGAATTACTCATTGCTTGTCTGCATCCAATCAGCAGGACAATCTCATTTTCTTGCTACCCACAACTCCTTGGTGTATGCATTGCTTTCACTTCTGTAGGGCTAGCTGTAAAACTCATTGTATCCATTCATTTGCTTTGACTATTCACAATATGCAACTACCGTCTGACATGCTACCATACTGACCAAAAAAAAATTATTAAAAGATTATTACTTTTGTTTAAGAATGCACCAAATCTATTCCCGTTAAAATACATGATTTCTGTAGCAACATTTTTATTTATTTTTTTTAGTTTCTTTTAAAACATTCATAAGCCGTAACTGTTCAGAACTACAACTGGTACAGTGCTAATCATTCTACTTTGTAATATGCATTTCCTTAGCTTACGAGGGAGTTGTGGTTTCCTGCAATGAGGTTATGGGATAAAACTGTTCTCCATGTGGTGATGACTGTTGTCACTAACAAGGGCTTTAACTTGATGGTG